>NC_134489.1:14660177-14662677 GCF_040206685.1 Ascaphus truei
AGTGTGTGTGTGTGTGTGTGTGTGTGTGTGTGTGTGTCACTTGGTAACCGTCAGTGTGTGTGTGTGTGTGTGTGTGTGTGTGTGTCACTTGGTAACCGTCAGTGTGTGTGTTTGTGTGTGTCACTTGGTAACCGTCAGTGTGTGTGTGTGTGTCACTTGGTAACCGTCAGTGTGTGTGTGTGTGTGAGTGTGTCACTTGGTAACCGTCAGTGTGTGTGTGTGTCACTTGGTAACCGTCAGTGTGTGTGTGTGTGTGTGTCACTTGGTAACCGTCAGTGTGTGTGTGTGTGTGTGTGTCACTTGGTAACCGTCAGTGTGTGTGTGTGTGTGTGTGTGTCACTTGGTAACCGTCAGTGTGTGTGTGTGTGTGTGTGTGTCACTTGGTAACCGTCAGTGTGTGTGTGTGTGTGTGTGTGTCAATTGGTAACCGTCAGTGTGTGTGTGTGTGTGTGTCACTTGGTAACCGTCAGTGTGTGTGTGTGTGTGTGTGTGTCACTTGGTAACCGTCAGTGTGTGTGTGTGTGTCACTTGGTAACCGTCAGTGTGTGTGTGTGTGTGTGTCACTTGGTAACCGTCAGTGTGTGTGTGTGTGTGTGTGTGTGTCACTTGGTAACCGTCAGTGTGTGTGTGTGTGTGTGTGTCACTTGGTAACCGTCAGTGTGTGTGTGTGTGTGTGTGTGTGTCACTTGGTAACCGTCAGCGTGTGTGTGTGTGTGTGTGTGTGTCACTTGGTAACCGTCAGTGTGTGTGTGTGTGTGTGTGTCACTTGGTAACCGTCAGTGTGTGTGTGTGTGTGTGTGTGTCACTTGGTAACCGTCAGTGTGTGTGTGTGTGTGTGTGTGTGTGTGTCACTTGGTAACCGTCAGTGTGTGTGTGTGTGTGTGTGTGTGTGTCACTTGGTAACCGTCAGTGTGTGTGTGTGTGTGTGTCACTTGGTAACCGTCAGTGTGTGTGTGTGTGTGTGTGTGTCACTTGGTAACCGTCAGTGTGTGTGTGTGTGTGTGTGTGTCACTTGGTAACCGTCAGTGTGTGTGTGTGTCACTTGGTAACCGTCAGTGTGTGTGTGTGTGTGTGTCACTTGGTAACCGTCAGTGTGTGTGTGTGTGTGTGTGTGTCACTTGGTAACCGTCAGTGTGTGTGTGTGTGTGTGTGTGTCACTTGGTAACCGTCAGTGTGTGTGTGTGTGTGTGTGTGTCACTTGGTAACCGTCAGTGTGTGTGTGTGTGTGTGTGTGTGTGTCACTTGGTAACCGTCAGTGTGTGTGTGTGTGTCACTTGGTAACCGTCAGTGTGTGTGTGTGTGTGTGTGTGTGTGTGTCACTTGGTAACCGTCAGTGTGTGTGTGTGTGTGTGTGTGTGTGTGTGTCACTTGGTAACCGTCAGTGTATGTGTGTGTGTGTGTCACTTGGTAACCGTCAGTGTGTGTGTGTGTGTGTGTGTGTGTGACTTGGTAACCGTCAGTGTGTGTGTGTGTGTGTGTGTGTCACTTGGTAACCGTCAGTGTGTGTGTGTGTGTGTGTGTCACTTGGTAACCGTCAGTGTGTGTGTGTGTGTCACTTGGTAACCGTCAGTGTGTGTGTGTGTGTGTCACTTGGTAACCGTCAGTGTGTGTGTGTGTGTGTGTCACTTGGTAACCGTCAGTGTGTGTGTGTGTGTGTCACTTGGTAACCGTCAGTGTGTGTGTGTGTGTGTGTCACTTGGTAACCGTCAGTGTGTGTGTGTGTGTGTGTGTGTCACTTGGTAACCGTCAGTGTGTGTGTGTGTGTGTGTGTGTGTGTCACTTGGTAACCGTCAGTGTGTGTGTGTGTGTGTGTGTGTGTGTGTCACTTGGTAACCGTCAGTGTGTGTGTGTGTGTGTGTCACTTGGTAACCGTCAGTGTGTGTGTGTGTGTGTGTGTGTGTCACTTGGTAACCGTCAGTGTGTGTGTGTGTGTGTGTGTGTGTCACTTGGTAACCGTCAGTGTGTGTGTGTGTGTGTGTCACTTGGTAACCGTCAGTGTGTGTGTGTGTGTGTGTGTGTGTGTGTGTCACTTGGTAACCGTCAGTGTGTGTGTGTGTGTGTCACTTGGTAACCGTCAGTGTGTGTGTGTGTGTGTGTGTGTGTGTGTCACTTGGTAACCGTCAGTGTGTGTGTGTGTGTGTGTGTGTGTGTCACTTGGTAACCGTCAGTGTGTGTGTGTGTGTGTGTGTGTCACTTGGTAACCGTCAGTGTGTGTGTGTGTGTGTGTCACTTGGTAACCGTCAGTGTGTGTGTGTGTGTGTGTGTGTGTGTGTCACTTGGTAACCGTCAGTGTGTGTGTGTGTGTGTGTGTCACTTGGTAACCGTCAGTGTGTGTGTGTGTGTCACTTGGTATCCGTCAGTGTGTGTGTGTGTGTGTGTGTCACTTGGTAACCGTCAGTGTGTGTGTGTGTGTGTGTGTGTGTGTGTGTGTGTGTCACTTGGTAACCGTCAGTGTGTGTGTGTGTGTGTGTGTGTGTGTCACTTGGTAACCGTCAGTGTG
>NC_134489.1:14672677-14675177 GCF_040206685.1 Ascaphus truei
CTTGGTAACCGTCAGTGTGTGTGTGTGTGTGTGTGTCACTTGGTAACCGTCAGTGTGTGTGTGTGTGTGTGTCACTTGGTAACCGTCAGTGGTGTGTGTGTGTGTGTGTGTGTCACTTGGTAACCGTCAGTGTGTGTGTGTGTGTGTGTGTCACTTGGTAACCGTCAGTGTGTGTGTGTGTGTGTGTGTCACTTGGTAACCGTCAGTGTGTGTGTGTGTGTGTGTGTCACTTGGTAACCGTCAGTGTGTGTGTGTGTGTGTGTGTGTGTGTGTCACTTGGTAACCGTCAGTGTGTGTGTGGTGTGTGTGTGTGTGTGTGTGTGTCACTTGGTAACCGTCAGTGTGTGTGTGTGTGTGTGTCACTTGGTAACCGTCAGTGTGTGTGTGTGTGTGTGTGTGTGTCACTTGGTAACCGTCAGTTGTGTGTGTGTGTGTGTGTGTCACTTGGTAACCGTCAGTGTGTGTGTGTGTGTGTGTGTGTCACTTGGTAACCGTCAGTGTGTGTGTGTGTGTGTGTGTGTGTGTCACTTGGTAACCGTCAGTGTGTGTGTGTGTGTGTGTGTCACTTGGTAACCGTCAGTGTGTGTGTGTGTGTGTGTGTCACTTGGTAACCGTCAGTGTGTGTGTGTGTGTGTGTGTCACTTGGTAACCGTCAGTGTGTGTGTGTGTGTGTGTGTGTGTCACTTGGTAACCGTCAGTGTGTGTGTGTGTGTGTGTGTGTGTCACTTGGTAACCGTCAGTGTGTGTGTGTGTGTGTGTGTGTCACTTGGTAACCGTCAGTGTGTGTGTGTGTGTGTGTGTGTGTGTGTGTCACTTGGTAACCGTCAGTGTGTGTGTGTGTGTGTGTCACTTGGTAACCGTCAGTGTGTGTGTGTGTCTGTGTGTCACTTGGTAACCGTCAGTGTGTGTGTGTGTGTGTGTCACTTGGTAACCGTCAGTGTGTGTGTGTCGTGTGTGTGTGTGTGTGTGTGTGTGTCACTTGGTAACCGTCAGTGTGTGTGTGTGTGTGTGTGTGTCACTTGGTAACCGTCAGTGTGTGTGTGTGTGTGTGTGTGTGTGTGTCACTTGGTAACCGTCAGTGTGTGTGTGTGTGTGTGTGTGTGTCACTTGGTAACCGTCAGTGTGTGTGTGTGTGTGTCACTTGGTAACCGTCAGTGTGTGTGTGTGTGTGTGTGTCACTTGGTAACCGTCAGTGTGTGTGTGTGTGTGTGTCACTTGGTAACCGTCAGTGTGTGTGTGTGTGTGTGTGTGTGTGTGTCACTTGGTAACCGTCAGTGTGTGTGTGTGTGTGTGTGTGTGTCACTTGGTAACCGTCAGTGTGTGTGTGTGTGTGTGTGTGTCACTTGGTAACCGTCAGTGTGTGTGTGTGTGTCACTTGGTAACCGAACAGTGTGTGTGTGTGTGTGTCACTTGGTAACCGTCAGTGTGTGTGTGTGTCACTTGGTAACCGTCAGTGTGTGTGTGTGTGTGTGTCACTTGGTAACCGTCAGTGTGTGTGTGTGTGTGTGTGTGTGTCACTTGGTAACCGTCAGTGTGTGTGTGTGTGTGTGTGTGTGTGTGTCACTTGGTAACCGTCAGTGTGTGTGTGTGTGTGTGTGTGTGTGTGTGTGTGTCACTTGGTAACCGTCAGTGTGTGTGTCACTTGGTAACCGTCAGTGTGTGTGTGTGTGTGTGTGTGTGTGTGTGTGTGTGTGTGTGTGTGTGTGTGTGTGTGTGTCACTTGGTAACCGTCAGTGTGTGTGTGTGTGTGTGTGTGTGTGTGTGGTGTGTGTGTGTGTGTGTGTGTGTCACTTGGTAACCGTCAGTGTGTGTGTGTGTGTGTCACTTGGTAACCGTCAGTGTGTGTGTGTGGGTGTGTGTGTGTCACTTGGTAACCGTCTGTGTGTGTGTGTGTGTGTGTGTGTCACTTGGTAACCGTCAGTGTGTGTGTGTGTGTGTGTCACTTGGTAACCGTCAGTGTGTGTGTGTGTGTGTGTCACTTGGTAACCGTCAGTGTGTGTGTGTGTGTGTGTGTGTGTCACTTGGTAACCGTCAGTGTGTGTGTGTGTGTGTGTGGGTGTCACTTGGTAACCGTCAGTGTGTGTGTGTGTGTGTGTGTCACTTGGTAACCGTCAGTGTGTGTGTGTGTGTGTGTCACTTGTAACCGTCAGTGTGTGTGTGTGTGTGTCACTTGGTACCGTCAGTGTGTGTGTGTGTGTGTGTCACTTGGTAACCGTCAGTGTGTGTGTGTGTGTGTGTGTGTCACTTGGTAACCGTCAGTGTGTGTGTGTGTGTGTGTGTGTCACTTGGTAACCGTCAGTGTGTGTGTGTGTGTGTGTCACTTGGTAACCGTCAGTGTGTGTGTGTGTCACTTGGTAACCGTCAGTGTGTGTGTGTGTGTGTCACTTGGTAACCGTCAGTGTGTGTGTGTGTGTGTGTGTCACTTGGTAACCGTCAGTGTGTGTGTGTATGTGTGTCACTTGGTAACCGTCAGTGTGTGTGTGTGTGTGTGTGTGTCACT
>NC_134489.1:14677395-14679895 GCF_040206685.1 Ascaphus truei
GTGTGTGTGTGTGTGTGTCACTTGGTAACCGTCAGTGTGTGTGTGTGTGTGTGTGTGTGTCACTTGGTAACCGTCAGTGTGTGTGTGTGTGTGTGTGTCACTTGGTAACCGTCAGTGTGTGTGTGTGTGTGTGTGTGTGTCACTTGGTAACCGTCAGTGTGTGTGTGTGTGTGTGTGTCACTTGGTAACCGTCAGTGTGTGTGTGTGTGTGTGTGTGTCACTTGGTAACCGTCAGTGTGTGTGTGTGTGTGTGTCACTGGTAACCGTCAGTGTGTGTGTGTGTGTGTGTGTCACTTGGTAACCGTCAGTGTGTGTGTGTGTGTGTGTCACTTGGTAACCGTCAGTGTGTGTGTGTGTGTGTGTGTGTCACTTGGTAACCGTCAGTGTGTGTGTGTGTGTGTGTCACTTGGTAACCGTCAGTGTGTGTGTGTGTGTGTGTGTCACTTGGTAACCGTCAGTGTGTGTGTGTGTGTGTGTGTGTCACTTGGTAACCGTCAGTGTGTGTGTGTGTGTGTGTGTGTGTGTGTCACTTGGTAACCGTCAGTGTGTGTGTGTGTGTGTGTGTGTGTGTGTGTCACTTGGTAACCGTCAGTGTGTGTGTGTGTGTGTGTCACTTGGTAACCGTCAGTGTGTGTGTGTGTGTGTGTGTGTCACTTGGTAACCGTCAGTGTGTGTGTGTGTGTGTGTGTCACTTGGTAACCGTCAGTGTGTGTGTGTGTGTGTGTGTGTCACTTGGTAACCGTCAGTGTGTGTGTGTGTGTGTGTGTGTGTCACTTGGTAACCGTCAGTGTGTGTGTGTGTGTGTGTGTCACTTGGTACCGTCAGTGTGTGTGTGTGTGTGTGTGTCACTTGGTAACCGTCAGTGTGTGTGTGTGTGTGTGTGTCACTTGGTAACCGTCAGTGTGTGTGTGTGTGTGTGTGTGTGTCACTTGGTAACCGTCAGTGTGTGTGTGTGTGTGTGTGTGTGTCACTTGGTAACCGTCAGTGTGTGTGTGTGTGTGTGTGTGTCACTTGGTAACCGTCAGTGTGTGTGTGTGTGTGTGTGTGTGTGTGTGTCACTTGGTAACCGTCAGTGTGTGTGTGTGTGTGTGTCACTTGGTAACCGTCAGTGTGTGTGTGTGTGTGTGTGTCACTTGGTAACCGTCAGTGTGTGTGTGTGTGTGTGTCACTTGGTAACCGTCAGTGTGTGTGTGTGTGTGTGTGTGTGTGTGTGTGTGTGTCACTTGGTAACCGTCAGTGTGTGTGTGTGTGTGTGTGTGTCACTTGGTAACCGTCAGTGTGTGTGTGTGTGTGTGTGTGTGTGTCACTTGGTAACCGTCAGTGTGTGTGTGTGTGTGTGTGTGTGTCACTTGGTAACCGTCAGTGTGTGTGTGTGTGTGTCACTTGGTAACCGTCAGTGTGTGTGTGTGTGTGTGTCACTTGGTAACCGTCAGTGTGTGTGTGTGTGTGTGTCACTTGGTAACCGTCAGTGTGTGTGTGTGTGTGTGTGTGTGTGTCACTTGGTAACCGTCAGTGTGTGTGTGTGTGTGTGTGTGTGTCACTTGGTAACCGTCAGTGTGTGTGTGTGTGTGTGTGTCACTTGGTAACCGTCAGTGTGTGTGTGTGTGTGTGTCACTTGGTAACCGTCAGTGTGTGTGTGTGTGTCACTTGGTAACCGTCAGTGTGTGTGTGTGTCACTTGGTAACCGTCAGTGTGTGTGTGTGTGTGTGTCACTTGGTAACCGTCAGTGTGTGTGTGTGTGTGTGTGTGTCACTTGGTAACCGTCAGTGTGTGTGTGTGTGTGTCGTGTGTGTGTGTCACTTGGTAACCGTCAGTGTGTGTGTGTGTGTGTGTGTGTGTGTGTGTGTCACTTGGTAACCGTCAGTGTGTGTGGTCACTTGGTAACCGTCAGTGTGGTGTGTGTGTGTGTGTGTGTGTGTGTGTGTGTGTGTGTGTGTGTGTGTGTGTGTGTGTGTCACTTGGTAACCGTCAGTGTGTGTGTGTGTGTGTGTGTGTGTCGTGTGTGTGTGTGTGTGTGTGTGTGTCACTTGGTAACCGTCAGTGTGTGTGTGTGTGTGTCACTTGGTAACCGTCAGTGTGTGTGTGTGTGTGTGTGTGTGTGTCACTTGGTAACCGTCTGTGTGTGTGTGTGTGTGTGTGTGTCACTTGGTAACCGTCAGTGTGTGTGTGTGTGTGTCACTTGGTAACCGTCAGTGTGTGTGTGTGTGTGTGTCACTTGGTAACCGTCAGTGTGTGTGTGTGTGTGTGTGTCACTTGGTAACCGTCAGTGTGTGTGTGTGTGTGTGTGTGTGTCACTTGGTAACCGTCAGTGTTGTGTGTGTGTGTGTGTGTGTCACTTGGTAACCGTCAGTGTGTGTGTGTTGGTACGTCGTGTGTGTGTGTGTGTGTCACTTGGTAACCGTGTGTGTGTGTGTGTGTCACTTGGTAACCGTCAGTGTGTGTGTGTGTGTGTGTCACTTGGTAACCGTCAGTGTGTGTGTGTGTGTGTGTGTGTCACTTG
>NC_134489.1:14684895-14709895 GCF_040206685.1 Ascaphus truei
TGTGTGTGTGTGTCACTTGGTAACCGTCAGTGTGTGTGTGTGTGTGTGTGTGTCACTTGGTAACCGTCAGTGTGTGTGTGTGTGTGTGTGTGTGTCACTTGGTAACCGTCAGTGTGTGTGTGTGTGTGTGTGTGTCACTTGGTAACCGTCAGTGTGTGTGTGTGTGTGTGTCACTTGGTAACCGTCAGTGTGTGTGTGTTTGTGTGTGTCACTTGGTAACCGTCAGTGTGTGTGTGTGTGTGTGTGTGTGTGTGTCACTTGGTAACCGTCAGTGTGTGTGTGTGTGTGTGTGTGTCACTTGGTAACCGTCAGTGTGTGTGTGTGTGTGTGTGTCACTTGGTAACCGTCAGTGTGTGTGTGTGTGTGTGTGTCACTTGGTAACCGTCAGTGTGTGTGTGTGTGTGTCACTTGGTAACCGTCAGTGTGTGTGTGTGTGTGTGTGTGTGTGTCACTTGGTAACCGTCAGTGTGTGTGTGTGTGTGTGTCACTTGGTAACCGTCAGTGTGTGTGTGTGTGTGTGTGTGTCACTTGGTAACCGTCAGTGTGTGTGTGTGTGTGTGTCACTTGGTAACCGTCAGTGTGTGTGTGTGTGTGTGTGTGTGTGTCACTTGGTAACCGTCAGTGTGTGTGTGTGTGTGTGTGTCACTTGGTAACCGTCAGTGTGTGTGTGTGTGTGTGTGTGTGTGTGTCACTTGGTAACCGTCAGTGTGTGTGTGTGTGTGTGTGTGTGTGTGTGTGTCACTTGGTAACCGTCAGTGTGTGTGTGTGTGTGTGTGTGTCACTTGGTAACCGTCAGTGTGTGTGTGTGTGTGTGTGTGTCACTTGGTAACCGTCAGTGTGTGTGTGTGTGTGTGTGTGTGTGTGTGTGTGTGTGTCACTTGGTAACCGTCAGTGTGTGTGTGTGTGTGTCACTTGGTAACCGTCAGTGTGTGTGTGTGTGTGTGTGTGTGTCACTTGGTAACCGTCAGTGTGTGTGTGTGTGTGTGTGTGTGTCACTTGGTAACCGTCAGTGTGTGTGTGTGTGTGTGTGTGTGTGTCACTTGGTAACCGTCAGTGTGTGTGTGTGTGTGTGTGTGTGTGTGTGTGTGTCACTTGGTAACCGTCAGTGTGTGTGTGTGTGTGTGTGTCACTTGGTAACCGTCAGTGTGTGTGTGTGTGTGTGTGTGTGTGTGTCACTTGGTAACCGTCAGTGTGTGTGTGTGTGTGTGTGTGTGTGTGTGTGTGTGTGTGTGGTCACTTGGTAACCGTCAGTGTGTGTGTGTGTGTGTGTGTCACTTGGTAACCGTCAGTGTTTGTGTGTGTGTGTGTGTGTGTCACTTGGTAACCGTCAGTGTGTGTGTGTGTGTGTGTGTCACTTGGTAACCGTCAGTGTGTGTGTGTGTGTGTGTTTGTCACTTGGTAACCGTCAGTGTGTGTGTGTGTGTGTGTGTGTGTGTGTCACTTGGTAACCGTCAGTGTGTGTATGTGTGTATGTGTCACTTGGTAACCGTGTGTGTGTGTGTGTGTGTGTGTGTCACTTGGTAACCGTGTGTGTGTGTGTGTGTGTGTGTGTGTGTGTGTCACTTGGTAACCATGTGTGTGTGTGTGTGTTTGTCACTTGGTAACCGTCAGTGTGTGTGTGTGTGTGTGTGTGTGTCACTTGGTAACCGTCAGTGTGTGTGTGTGTGTGTGTGTGTGTGTGTGTGTGTGTGTGTGTCACTTGGTAACCGTCAGTGTGTGTGTGTGTGTGTGTGTGTGTGTCACTTGGTAACCGTCAGTGTGTGTGTGTGTGTGTGTGTCACTTGGTAACCGTCAGTGTGTGTGTGTGTGTGTGTGTCACTTGGTAACCGTCAGTGTGTGTGTGTGTGTGTGTCACTTGGTAACCGTCAGTGTGTGTGTGTGTGTGTGTGTCACTTGGTAACCGTCAGTGTGTGTGTGTGTGTGTGTGTGTCACTTGGTAACCGTCAGTGTGTGTGTGTGTGTGTGTCACTTGGTAACCGTCAGTGTGTGTGTGTGTGTGTGTGTGTCACTTGGTAACCGTCAGTGTGTGTGTGTGTGTGTGTCACTTGGTAACCGTCAGTGTGTGTGTGTGTGTGTGTGTGTGTGTGTGTCACTTGGTAACCGTCAGTGTGTGTGTGTGTGTGTGTCACTTGGTAACCGTCAGTGTGTGTGTGTGTGTGTGTGTGTGTGTGTCACTTGGTAACCGTCAGTGTGTGTGTGTGTGTGTCACTTGGTAACCGTCAGTGTGTGTGTGTGTGTGTGTGTCACTTGGTAACCGTCAGTGTGTGTGTGTGTGTGTGTGTGTCACTTGGTAACCGTCAGTGTGTGTGTGTGTCACTTGGTAACTGTCAGTGTGTGTGTGTGTGTGTGTGTGTGTGTGTGTGTCACTTGGTAACCGTCAGTGTGTGTGTGTGTGTGTGTGTGTGTCACTTGGTAACCGTCAGTGTGTGTGTGTGTGTGTGTGTGTGTCACTTGGTAACCGTCAGTGTGTGTGTGTGTGTGTGTGTGTGTGTGTCACTTGGTAACCGTCAGTGTGTGTGTGTGTGTGTGTGTGTGTGTGTCACTTGGTAACCGTCAGTGTGTGTGTGTGTGTGTGTGTTTGTCACTTGGTAACCGTCAGTGTGTGTGTGTGTGTGTGTGTGTGTGTGTGTGTCACTTGGTAACCGTCAGTGTGTGTGTGTGTGTGTGTGTGTGTGTCACTTGGTAACCGTCAGTGTGTGTGTGTGTGTGTGTGTGTCACTTGGTAACCGTCAGTGTGTGTGTGTGTGTGTGTGTCACTTGGTAACCGTCAGTGTGTGTGTGTGTGTGTCACTTGGTAACCGTCAGTGTGTGTGTGTGTGTGTGTGTGTGTGTGTGTGTGTCACTTGGTAACCGTCAGTGTGTGTGTGTGTGTGTGTCACTTGGTAACCGTCAGTGTGTGTGTGTGTGTGTGTGTGTCACTTGGTAACCGTCAGTGTGTGTGTGTGTGTGTGTGTCACTTGGTAACCGTCAGTGTGTGTGTGTGTGTGTGTCACTTGGTAACCGTCAGTGTGTGTGTGTGTGTGTGTGTGTCACTTGGTAACTGTCAGTGTGTGTGTGTGTGTGTGTTTGTCACTTGGTAACCGTCAGTGTGTGTGTGTGTGTGTGTGTGTGTGTCACTTGGTAACTGTCAGTGTGTGTGTGTGTGTGTGTTTGTCACTTGGTAACCGTCAGTGTGTGTGTGTGTGTGTGTGTGTGTGTCACTTGGTAACCGTCAGTGTGTGTGTGTGTGTGTGTGTCACTTGGTAACCGTCAGTGTGTGTGTGTGTGTGTGTGTGTCACTTGGTAACCGTCAGTGTGTGTGTGTGTGTGTGTGTGTGTCACTTGGTAACCGTCAGTGTGTGTGTGTGTGTGTGTGTGTCACTTGGTAACCGTCAGTGTGTGTGTGTGTGTGTGTGTCACTTGGTAACCGTCAGTGTGTGTGTGTGTGTGTGTGTCACTTGGTAACCGTCAGTGTGTGTGTGTGTGTGTGTGTGTGTGTGTGTGTGTGTCACTTGGTAACCGTCAGTGTGTGTGTGTGTGTCACTTGGTAACCGTCAGTGTGTGTGTGTGTGTGTGTGTGTCACTTGGTAGCCGTCAGTGTGTGTGTGTGTGTGTGTGTGTCACTTGGTAACCGTCAGTGTGTGTGTGTGTGTGTGTCACTTGGTAACCGTCAGTGTGTGTGTGTGTGTGTGTGTGTGTGTGTGTCACTTGGTAACCGTCAGTGTGTGTGTGTGTGTGTCACTTGGTAACCGTCAGTGTGTGTGTGTGTGTGTGTGTGTGTGTGTGTGTGTGTCACTTGGTAACCGTCAGTGTGTGTGTGTGTGTGTGTGTGTGTCACTTGGTAACCGTCAGTGTGTGTGTGTGTGTGTGTGTGTGTCACTTGGTAACCGTCAGTGTGTGTGTGTGTGTGTGTGTGTGTGTGTGTGTGTCACTTGGTAACCGTCAGTGTGTGTGTGTGTGTGTGTGTGTGTCACTTGGTAACCGTCAGTGTGTGTGTGTGTGTGTTTGTGTGTGTGTCACTTGGTAACCGTCAGTGTGTGTGTGTGTGTGTGTGTGTGTGTGTCACTTGGTAACCGTCAGTGTGTGTGTGTGTGTGTGTGTCACTTGGTAACCGTCAGTGTGTGTGTGTGTGTGTGTGTGTCACTTGGTAACCGTCAGTGTGTGTGTGTGTGTGTGTGTGTGTGTGTGTGTGTCACTTGGTAACCGTCAGTGTGTGTGTGTGTGTCACTTGGTAACCGTCAGTGTGTGTGTGTGTGTGTGTGTGTCACTTGGTAGCCGTCAGTGTGTGTGTGTGTGTGTGTGTCACTTGGTAACCGTCAGTGTGTGTGTGTGTGTGTGTCACTTGGTAACCGTCAGTGTGTGTGTGTGTGTGTGTGTGTGTGTCACTTGGTAACCGTCAGTGTGTGTGTGTGTCACTTGGTAACCGTCAGTGTGTGTGTGTGTGTGTGTGTGTGTGTGTGTGTGTCACTTGGTAACCGTCAGTGTGTGTGTGTGTGTGTGTGTGTGTGTCACTTGGTAACCGTCAGTGTGTGTGTGTGTGTGTGTGTGTCACTTGGTAACCGTCAGTGTGTGTGTGTGTGTGTGTGTGTGTGTGTGTGTGTCACTTGGTAACCGTCAGTGTGTGTGTGTGTGTGTGTGTGTCACTTGGTAACCGTCAGTGTGTGTGTGTGTGTGTGTGTGTGTGTCACTTGGTAACCGTCAGTGTGTGTGTGTGTGTGTGTGTGTGTGTCACTTGGTAACCGTCAGTATGTGTGTGTGTGTGTGTGTGTCACTTGGTAACCGTCAGTGTGTGTGTGTGTGTGTGTGTGTCACTTGGTAACCGTCAGTGTGTGTGTGTGTGTGTGTCACTTGGTAACCGTCAGTGTGTGTGTGTGTGTGTGTGTGTCACTTGGTAACCGTCAGTGTGTGTGTGTGTGTGTGTGTGTGTCACTTGGTAACCGTCAGTGTGTGTGTGTGTGTGTGTGTGTCACTTGGTAACCATCAGTGTGTGTGTGTGTGTGTGTCACTTGGTAACCGTCCGTGTGTGTGTGTGTGTGTGTCACTTGGTAACCGTCAGTGTGTGTGTGTGTGTGTCACTTGGTAACCGTCAGTGTGTGTGTGTGTGTGTGTGTGTGTCACTTGGTAACCGTCAGTGTGTGTGTGTGTGTGTGTCACTTGGTAACCGTCAGAGTGTGTGTGTGTGTGTGTGTCACTTGGTAACCGTCAGTGTGTGTGTGTGTGTGTGTGTGTGTGTCACTTGGTAACCGTCAGTGTGTGTGTGTGTGTGTGTGTGTCACTTGGTTACCGTCAGTGTGTGTGTGTGTGTGTGTGTGTGTGTGTGTGTGTGTGTGTCACTTGGTAACCGTCAGTGTGTGTGTGTGTGTGTGTGTGTGTCACTTGGTAACCGTCCGTGTGTGTGTGTGTGTGTAACTTGGTAACCGTCCGTGTGTGTGTGTGTGTGTCACTTGGTAACCGTCAGTGTGTGTGTGTGTGTGTGTCACTTGGTAACCGTCAGTGTGTGTGTGTGTGTGTGTGTCACTTGGTAACCGTCAGTGTGTGTGTGTGTGTGTGTGTGTCACTTGGTAACCGTCAGTGTGTGTGTGTGTGTGTCACTTGGTAACCATCAGTGTGTGTGTGTGTGTGTCACTTGGTAACCGTCAGTGTGTGTGTGTGTGTGTCACTTGGTAACCGTCAGTGTGTGTGTGTGTGTGTGTGTCACTTGGTAACCGTCAGTGTGTGTGTGTGTGTGTGTCACTTGGTAACCGTCAGTGTGTGTGTGTGTGTGTGTGTCACTTGGTAACCGTCAGTGTGTGTGTTTGTGTGTGTGTCACTTGGTAACCGTCAGTGTGTGTGTGTGTGTGTGTGTGTCACTTGGTAACCGTCAGTGTGTGTGTGTGTGTGTGTGTGTGTCACTTGGTAACCGTCAGTGTGTGTGTGTGTGTGTGTGTGTGTCACTTGGTAACCGTCAGTGTGTGTGTGTGTGTGTGTGTCACTTGGTAACCGTCAGTGTGTGTGTGTGTGTGTGTCACTTGGTAACCGTCAGTGTGTGTGTGTGTGTGTCACTTGGTAACCGTCAGTGTGTGTGTGTGTGTGTGTCACTTGGTAACCGTCAGTGTGTGTGTGTGTGTGTGTCACTTGGTAACCGTCAGTGTGTGTGTGTGTGTGTGTCACTTGGTAACCGTCAGTGTGTGCGTGTGTGTCACTTGGTAACCGTCAGTGTGTGTGTGTGTGTCACTTGGTAACCGTCAGTGTGTGTGTGTGTGTGTCACTTGGTAACCGTCAGTGTGTGTGTGTGTGTGTCACTTGGTAACCGTCAGTGTGTGTGTGTGTGTGTCACTTGGTAACCGTCAGTGTGTGTGTGTGTGTGTCACTTGGTAACCGTCAGTGTGTGTGTGTGTGTGTCACTTGGTAACCGTCAGTGTGTGTGTGTGTGTGTCACTTGGTAACCGTCAGTGTGTGTGTGTGTGTGTGTCACTTGGTAACCGTCAGTGTGTGTGTGTGTGTGTCACTTGGTAACCGTCAGTGTGTGTGTGTGTGTGTCACTTGGTAACCGTCAGTGTGTGTGTGTGTGTGTGTCACTTGGTAACCGTCAGTGTGTGTGTGTGTGTGTCACTTGGTAACCTTCAGTGTGTGTGTGTGTGTCACTTGGTAACCGTCAGTGTGTGTGTGTGTGTGTCACTTGGTAACCGTCAGTGTGTGTGTGTGTGTGTGTCACTTGGTAACCGTCAGTGTGTGTGTGTGTGTGTGTCACTTGGTAACCGTCAGTGTGTGTGTGTGTGTGTCACTTGGTAACCGTCAGTGTGTGAGTGTGTGTGTCACTTGGTAACCGTCAGTGTGTGTGTGTGTGTCACTTGGTAACCGTCAGTGTGTGTGTGTGTGTGTGTCACTTGGTAACCGTCAGTGTGTGTGTGTGTGTGTCACTTGGTAACCGTCAGTGTGTGTGTGTGTGTGTCACTTGGTAACCGTCAGTGTGTGTGTGTGTGTGTCACTTGGTAACCGTCAGTGTGTGTGTGTGTGTGTGTCACTTGGTAACCGTCAGTGTGTGTGTGTGTGTGTGTCACTTGGTAACCGTCAGTGTGTGTGTGTGTGTGTCACTTGGTAACCATCAGTGTGTGTGTGTGTGTGTCACTTGGTAACCAGTGTGTCACTTGGTAACCAGTGTGTCAATGGGGAACGAGTGTGTCAGTGTGTCAGTGTGTCAGTGTGTCTGTGTGTCTGTGTGTCTGTGTGTCTGTGTGTCTGTGTGTCTGTGTGTCTGTGTGTCTGTGTGTCTGTGTGTATTATATAATATTTAAAAAAAATTAAAAAAAGACATGTGAGAATAAATTATTTATTAACATTGCGCAACTTTGATAAATATATTCGCACACACGCACGCACACAGATCACACACCACACATGCACACACACCACACATGCACACGCACCACACATGCACACACACACATGCACACACACACATGCACACACACATGCACACACATGCGCACACACGCGCACACACACACACACACACACACATACACACACACACACACATACACACACACACACACACGCACACACACATATACACACACAGGCACACTGTGGCAGGACGGCCTGTAGCCGAGGTCAGGGAACAGTCCACACGTGTAGTTTCAGGATAAATAAAAACGTTCAGTGGCTTTATTTCTCCACAGCAACATAACATGCGGGTACACTGTCCCTTTAAACAAAATAAATTCTGCTCCATGATGGGAGAAAAACTGACTAACACAACAGACCTATCTAGCAGGCTGGCTGGCTAAACCATAACCAAACCTTCCGAGTCTTTTAAGCAGTCATGAAAACAAATGAAACAAATCTTACTTGGCTGCAGTAAGTAGTGTTGTATCCTTCTGGCTAGCAGCACACCTATCCATGTGCTCTTTCCTGAGAGAGACAGCTACTCCTGGCAACAAGATCATTTTCTACCTTTCTGGCTCCCAGGTGTCAGCTTACTTCCTGATTTCCCCCTGAGTTAACCCTTATGAGTGCTGGATGAAGCACTCAGACATATGTCTCCCAGGCGTAACTGATAGGAGTTGACTTCACTCTGTCACACACACACATACACACATACACACATGCACACATGCACACACACACACAGACACACACACACATATATAATCACACACACACACACCACATTGCTGCCACCACTGCTCCGGGACACAACCCACAACCCCTTCCTCCCCCCCCCCCGGGGGCCGTGCAACCCCCCTCCATCTCCCGCGCAGGCAGGGAGGCAGCTGCAGTGATCGGGGCAGAAGGGGACACATCACCCGCTCCTCCCCCCCACCCCACCACGGGGGCAGCGCAACACCCCTGCATCTCCCGTGCGGGCAGCGAGGCAGGCACAAGGATCGGGGCAGAAGGGGGACACATCACCCGCTCCCTCCCCCCGGCGGCGCAAGCCCCCTCCATCTCTCGCAGGCTGACAGCAACAAGGATCGGGGCAGAAGGGGGCACATCACCACACCGCACATCAACACACACACACTCACTCCGCTGGCGCCAGACCCCGTTCACATTTCCCTGCTCGTCCTTCCATTGGTTGCTGAGGCGTCACGTGAGCGGAGTCAGCGCGTGAATTTAAAATTTCACTGTCGGCTCTATTCAAGCGCGCCTCAGCAAGCAAGGGAAAGCATGCGGGAGCCCCTACTAAAGCCGCTTTAATTGCGGCTGTAGGGGCTCAGTGGCAAGCATCAGCGAGCGAGAGCAGGCGAGAGCAAGCAAGCAGTAAGCATGCCCTGGGCCTAAGGCTGTGCTTATAATGGTGGCGACGCGAAAAAACAAATGTTTTAAATCGGTCGCGTTCGCTTATAGTAGGAGCGGTGTGACGGCGCAACAGTGTGATGTCTTGTCACGATCGCATGAATCAATTCAAGTGCGGCCTAACATTATCTGTGAAAATTCTCATTGACCTCTGTAATGGCTTATAATGATTTGGCCAAAGAGTTTAACTAAATGACCCTTACTGTATGAGAAGATAAGCAGTTACAGAAAGTATTTAACTAATTATTTGTTGTCATATTGCATGTAGCATTGGGAATCTTTGTCTGTTATTGTATACATTTGGTCACACCCAATAGTAATCCTTTTGACACAAATATATAAGGTGTGGTGGGTGTTGGGGCTAGAGCTACAGGGCTTGTGTGATTTTTAGTAAATTCTCAACTGGTAACAGTTTTTAAGAGGTTAGTGACTCCTCTTTGGGTTGAAGCTCCATCCTCTCCACTTTTTAAGTAGCAGGTTTTTAAGTATTTAACTATATATTTTTGTCATATCGGATGTAGCATTGGGAATCTTTGTCTGTTGTTGTATACATTTGGTCACACTCAATAGCAATCCTTTTGAAACATATACAGTATACATGATTTGGTGTAGTGGGTGTTGGGGTTAGAGCTTGCAGGGATTCTGTGTGTGTGTTTTAGTCATAGTGCATTAACCCATAACTTAACATCCTAGGTAAACTAGTAGTTCCAGTTGGGGGGCTACATATGTTAACTATATAAATATTGTAATTGTAGTTTAGGGGTGAGGCTGTTTTGAGCAGCAGTGGGGGCGGGATATTTGTCTGGGGGGGCACTCCTTCCCAAGGCATTTCAATTAATGCTGCGGGATCACGTGAGGCCTCTGCAACACTAAAACTTACCGGAATTAAGAAGCGTCTCTATGGCAACGTGGCGTCAAAGGACGCCGCGGGGTCATGTTACGTGATGTAACGTCTCCGGCGTCAAATGACACCACAGGTCATGTGACCTGACGTCACGTGACCCCAGAACGTAATTTGAAGCTGCTGTCAGGTAGGAGAGGGGGCGCGAGACAGGGAGGCCAGACAGGCAGCAACAAAAGTTTGCGCTTCCCTGGTTTAGAGGACTAAGTTTCCAGTGGAACATGGTGTGATAATAGAGCTGTAACTGGTGCTCTTGATTACCTGCTATTTCTGGATATTTCAAGAGAACCAGGAATCCATATCTAAGCGTTGTGCTGATTGTCTCTATCCCTCCGAAAAGCAGGTTGTGAATGGTCATCACCAGTGACTTGGTATAAAAGACTGGGTTAGGATTGTCCTTCTCCTAGAAGGGGGATGTGAGTGAATTAGTGGGCAACTGAATGGAAGGACCTCATACACTATTCTGCTCTCACAGTGAAGGGGTGTGGGAAACAAAAAGGTACAGGACACTGGCATTCTGAAAATAGTTTTGTGTAAACATCATAGACATTGCACTCTAAAATACATAAACCCCATTCAGTGCCAAATGTGGCACAAGAAGGTTTATTTTAAAACTGCATGTAATCTTTATCATTGCCCCCTGTCCTTTTTTGGTCTCTGTCCTTTCTTTTCGGTCTATATCTGTCCTTCTGCCCTTGATTCTTAAGCTCTGTCTCTATATCATTACTAGCCCTTTTCTGTTTGTTACAGTAACTGCCACTTTTCGTGACTCTGTTATACTACTTTTCCTCTATCCTCACTCCTTCCCTGTTTCGTCTGAATTACGTTGTGGCCGAATTAAAGTCAATGGTAGATATTGCCAATATGGGCGTGATGCGCCCTTTCATCTTTTGATCAACTGCTAAAACTCTGACATAGGCCCCCATTCTTTCCTGTCTCGATAACTGTAACCTCCTGCTGTCTGGCCTTCCTGCCTCTCACCTGTCTCCCCTACAATCTTAAACGCTGCTGCCAGAATCACTCTACTCTTTCCTAAATCTGTCTCAGCATCTCCCCTGCTGAAACCACTCTCCTGGCTTCCTATCAAATCACGCATCTCACACTCAATTCTCCTCCTCACTTTTAAAGCTTTATACTCGTCTGCTCTTCTTTACATCTCAGCCCTAAATCCACGCTATGCACCATCCCGACTCTTGCGTTCTGCTCAAGGATGTCTCTCTCTACCCCCTTTTGTATCTAAAGCCCTCTCCCGCCTTAAACCTTTTGACTGCCCCACACCTCTGGAATGCATTTCCCCTCAATGCCCGACTAGCACCCTCTCTATCCACCTTTAAGAACCACCCTAAGACACACTTGCTTTAAGAAGCATATGAGTAGCACTGTGTAAGGAATCTGCTCCTGGATTTGGCTGAAACCTATTCCTTACAGAACTATGCAGCTTCTTGTTTCCCCTTGTTTCTGCAATCAGCATCCCCTGCTCCTGCAATCACTGCAGCTTGGATGCATCCTGTGCAGTTCTGTCTCTGTGCTCTGTTATTGGAGGAATTCCCTCATACCCCTGTCCTTTGATTGGCTCCCCGCCCTTCTTATACTGGGCTCTCCAATTTCCTCATTGCTGAACATAGACTTTCTCAAGTAACTGTGCTTGCCACAGCACCTCTGTTTGACCTGCTTGGCTTTCCTGCCATAGTTCCTAGTTTCTGGTAGACTCCGCCACGCTGAAGCTGTTACACTGAAGCCCTCAGTGTTTCTTGTCCTGTCTGCAGTTCCTGTTCCCAGTGACCTTCCAGTGGCCTCCACCACTCTCAGCTGTACCTGGCTAGGGGGTGCTGTTCTGTGCTGAAGCACTGGATCCTCTGTGCTACTGGCAGACTCCACCGCGTGAAGCGGTTACCCTGAAGCCCTCAGTTTTTCTTGTCCTGTCTGCAGTTCTTGTTCCCAGTGACCTTCCAGTGGCCTGCACCACTCTCAGATGTACCTTGTTAGGGGATGCTATCCTGTGTTGAAGCAATGGATCCTTTACTACTCCTTCTGCAATCTTCCTGTTTCCAGTAGCCTCCACTACTCACAGCTGTACCTGGCAAGGAGGAGCTGTTCTGTGCTGAAGCACTGGATCCCCAGTTCCTGTTTCCTGCTCTATGCGCTGAAGCAACACAGTTCCGGTTCCTGCTCTCTATGCTGAAGCAGTAGTTCCTGTTCCTGCTCTCTAAGCTGAAGCGACTTCTTCCTTGTTTTCCATATGATGACCTCAGTTCGTGACCGCGACCTTCGCTCCTGTGACACCTGCCCTAACCCTGGCTTAGTGAAACAAACAAATATTGCGCTCATTAGTGGTATATAAGGATTAAGTGATATTGTGATCAAGATAAATACAACCTTGGTATAGGGAGGTTTTGTGCTGCTGCTCTTAGGGGATGGCTCAGCTATCCAGCTAATACAGAAAAAAGAAAAAGAAAACAGCGCAAAAAAACCTCATGGTGTAGTATTAAAAATAAATTTTATAGGGTGAAATGGTGATTATTGCACGTACATCAATAAAAGCATAATTCAGCATGACATGTTAGGGACATGTTACCACTCGCAGGAAACAGCTATGTGCAGGCTGGTGTGTATCTGGATCGTCCTCTGGTCCTCTGTATACAGCTCAGCAAAGGGTTGCACGTCTCTTAGGAAATCCTCCTCGTATGGTGTTCACCAGTCTCCGTCAAGCCGCTTGGTGGGAAGTTTAAACCTCCTTCAGGGATCTCCCTGCAGCAGCTGTCAGCTCCGACACGATATTCTCACAGGCAGTTCCGGATTGACCGCAGTGGCGTCTGACGTCATCAGACGGCGCCCGTCTATGCTCGCGTCTCTCTGCTCACAATGTTCAATAGAGTGGAAGTCCCACATGTCATATACACGAATTATGCAGTGAAATAAAGCCGCAATGGGGTTCAGATAAGGAAGGTATTGGAACGCGCCCTCTCCTACGCGTTTCGTAATGAATACTTCTTCAGGGATGACGGAGGAAGTTTCAGGGGCGGTTCTTATACTTAATGAAACTGATTTGATTGGCCATACCTAGTTGGCAAACAATCCCCACCTGGGGAGACAAGGCTATAGTCTCAATCAACATCTAAGTTAATACAAAAACATTTAGCACATAACAAATACATTCAATTTTTAATAACCAATTGCGGTTCTTGAAATTTAAAAATAGAACTTCTAGAAATAAAGAAAACAAATGTTAGTAATATTTAAAAACAGAACAAGTGCATAACAAATCACTATCTGGATATAAATGTTTAAGAGTGAATAAAATGATATAGAAAATGGTAAGGACTGGTTTTTAAGTGTGCAGACATTAATAATAAAGAGAATAGATATACTCATTAAAATATATTATGTGTAAAAAATACATTATTTATAAAAAATCACTGGTTATAATTAGCACTAGAAAAGTTAGAAAGGTAACAAGTTAAAAAAGAGACCAGACATCAATCTCTTCATTAAGACCCAGTGGAGATAGAGTTTGGAGTTTGTAAATCCACAGACTCTCTTGTTTTGATAGTTTCTTCTCTCTATCTCCACCACGTCTCCCTGCTTGCACAATTTGGATACCTATGTAAGACATAAGTGAAGGGTCAGAATTGTGTTTAAGTTTAAAATGCCTGGACACGCTATGTTGCTCAAAACCTATTCTAATGTTTCTCGCGTGTTCTAAAATCCTGACCCTTTAAAATTCTTTTTGTCCGCCCTACATATTGGTATCCACAGGGACATTGTATCAGATATATCACGTATACTGACTTGCAAGATATGCAGTCTTTGACAGTGAAATTTTCTTTGGTTGTGTTAGATTGAAAAGTTTTACGATCTTTACTTAACATTTTACAGGCTTTGCATTTTCAAAAAGCAATAGTTACCGTTGGGTTTATCAGGCATCCATGGAATCTCCAATTGTGTTTGAATCTGAGATCCAATATCACTTGGTGCCAGATAATGTTTAAGGGTCTTCGCCCGGCAGTAAATAAAGCTGGGTTTATGATTAAGAGAAGGACCCAAGATCGGATCATTGCATAAAATGTTCCAGTTTTTATTAATAATTTTCTGAATACTAGTGCTGACAGAACTAAATTCTGTAATAAAGGGTACTATTAATTTTTCCTCTTTATCTTCTGTCTTTGTTTGTTTTTTCTGCACTAATAGAGAATCTCTCTCCATTTTCTCAACCTTCTCTAAAGAGCTGAGTAGCAGGGTCTTGTCGTACCCACGCTCAACAAACCTCCCAAAGAGAGAGACCGATTGGGCTTCAAAGTCAGTTCGAAGACTGCAATTGCGTTTAATGTGCATGAACTGGCTTAGGGGTATATTGTCAATCCATGACCTTTTATGATTACTGGATGACAATAAAAAGCTGTTGGTGTCCACCTTTTTGAAATATGTTTTAGTATTGATATTTTCACCAATTTTGGATACCAGACTGAGGTCCAAAAAGTCTATCTGACTCTCACTTGTCTCAGATATAAATTTCAAGTTAAACTCATTGTTGTTCAGATAGGCCTTAAAGAGCTCCAGCGTATCGTCATCACCCTCCCAGACACACAGGACATCATCGATATATCTCTGCCATACAATAACCCTATCCATAAAAGGGTTATTATGCCATATAAAGTTATCTTCCCATACCCCCATGTATATGTTAGCATAACTGGGGGCAAAACGCGTCCCCATGGCTGTGCCGCACACTTGTAGATAATACTGATTCATAAATAGAAAATAGTTGTGCGACAAAATAAAGTTGATGGCTTCGATAATAAATTCGCAAATTAGTGGGTGGAGCTCTATATCTTTTGATAATGTCTCCTTAATTGCCCCAATCCCTTTATCATGGGGAATGCATGTATAAAGGGATTGAACATCGAATGTTGCCCATTTATACCCATCCTGCCATTTTATTGTTTTGACCAAATTCAAAACAGCAGTGGTATCTTTAATATAAGATGGTAGTACCTTCACATATTTTTGAAGAAAAAAATCAACGTACTGTGACAAATTCGATGTTAAAGATCCAATTCCGGAGATTATAGGTCTACCCGGTGGATCGATTGATGTCTTGTGTATCTTAGGAAGATGATAATATACCGGTATAGTCGGAAATAAAACATTTAAAAATTGATGTTCTGACTTAGTCAATACTGTGGACGCAACAGCCTCATCGAGAAGGCCCTGCAATTCTAACACAAATTGTTTTGTAGGATCTTGGCTGAGTTTGGCGTAATACACTTGGTCATTCAATATGCGCATCGCCTCAGTTTCATAACTGTCACGGTCTTGGATCACTACTCCGCCACCTTTATCGGCCTGTCTTATTATCAGATCCTTTCTGTCCTGTAGTTCTTTTAAAGCTAGATGTTCCTCATAGCTAAGATTATGTGATATATCGGAAGTTTTGAAATTTTTTACCAGTGATGTAAATTCATTATTAACTATGTTAAAAAACGAATCGATAAAACTCCCTTTACTATGGGCTGGATAAAATTTAGATGGTGGTCTAAAATTACTATGTTGGCATAAATTTGAAACTTCTTCATTCGGGTCTGTATTATCAGTAGAGTTACTTGGATCAATTCCTACTTCTTTTTTGAGGAAATGCCTTTTTAGTGTCAGGTTCCTAGTGAACCTGTGTAGATCCGAAAATAACTGAAACCCATTGGGGCCACTTGATTGGGAAAATTTAAGACCCTTACTTAATACCAACTTTTGGCATAGTGTTAGATCTACCTTAGATAAATTAAAAATGCCTTTAAAAGATTTGTTTAATTCGATTCCCTTCTTTGTTTTGGTCTTACACCCTCCTCTCGTTCCTCTTCTGGTGAGTGGTGTCTTTTCTGTGACCTGGGAGTCTCTATATTCTTTTTCTCTTTCTCTTTTGCTATACTCCCCTTTTCTTTTGGGCCCAGATATCTTAATTTGAGTTCCTCCAGAAAAAGGGATTTTTTGGGAGATTGTTGTTCAGAGTCTTTTCTAGGGGGTGTATTGGCCCTCCAATTTTGTTTTTCTTTTTGATGTATATCTCTACTATATGTTTCTTTATTAATGTGCTCTGATCTGGTATTTGAACTATCTCTCCTTTTGTTATAGCTTTTGTATTGTCTGTCATTTGTCTTTTTAGAGTAACTTTTATATGATTTGTGATTTTCTCTAGGTTGTTCTTTATGGACTCTTTCTCCCTCAAAATGAAGGCTATTATCCCTTTTTTTCTTTTGGTGTGGTACACCTTGTTTTTTATGGGGATTTGGTCTCTCTCTTTGAGAGGTTTGTTGAGCGTGGGTACGACAAGACCCTGCTACTCAGCTCTTTAGAGAAGGTTGAGAAAATGGAGAGGGATTATTTACTAGTGCAGAAAAAACAAACAAAGACAGAAGATAAAGAGGAAAAATTAATAGTACCCTTTATTACAGAATTTAGTTCTGTCAGCACTAGTATTCAGAAAATTATTAATAAAAACTGGAACATTTTATGCAATGATCCGATCTTGGGTCCTTCTCTTAATCATAAACCCAGCTTTATTTACTGCCGGGCGAAGACCCTTAAACATTATCTGGCACCAAGTGATATTGGATCTCAGATTCAAACACAATTGGAGATTCCATGGATGCCTGATAAACCCAACGGTAACTATTGCTGTGGAAAATGCAAAGCCTGTAAAATGTTAAGTAAAGATCGTAAAACTTTTCAATCTAACACAACCAAAGAAAATTTCACTGTCAAAGACTGCATATCTTGCAAGTCAGTATACGTGATATATCTGATACAATGTCCCTGTGGATACCAATATGTAGGGCGGACAAAAAGAATTTTAAAGGGTCAGGATTTTAGAACACGCGAGAAACATTAGAATAGGTTTTGAGCAACATAGCGTGTCCAGGCATTTTAAACTTAAACACAATTCTGACCCTTCACTTACACTGGCGACACACTTTATTCGAGCTCGGCTAGTCCCACGAATTCGGGTATACCCGAGTGTATTGAGGTTTGTGACTGTTTTCTGCCCGAGTGCATTGAGGTATTTTCCAGGCAGGATTGAAGCATTTTATTCCCTCTGGCTGCAATACTGCACAGAATATATATATATACTGCATTACAATTCATGAATTTATGCCATCTGGTAGACACGCGAAGCATTGCAGCCTATTAAATCCTAATCATTATCATTTAACAGATCAGCCGCCCGTCAGCCAGGCATGAACCCAGGCTGGGAAGGCAAACACAACGGGGCTTGTCAGAGGTGAGGAGCGGCGCATTCCAGGTATCTGCCAGGTACATACTGGGTATTTGCTCGAATAAAGTGTGTCGGTGCAGTATGTCTTACATAGGTATCCAAATTGTGCAAGCAGGGAGACGTGGTGGAGATAGAGAGAAGAAACTATCAAAACAAGAGAGTCTGTGGATTTACAAACTCCAAGCTCTATCTCCACTGGGTCTTAATGAAGAGATTGATGTCTGGTCTCTTTTTTAACTTGTTACCTTTCTAACTTTTCTAGTGCTAATTATAACCAGTGATTTTTTATAAATAATGTATTTTTTACACATAATATATTTTAATGAGTATATCTATTCTCTTTATTATTAATGTCTGCACACTTAAAAACCAGTCCTTACCATTTTCTATATCATTTTATTCACTCTTAAACATTTATATCCAGATAGTGATTTGTTATGCACTTGTTCTGTTTTTAAATATTACTAACATTTGTTTTCTTTATTTCTAGAAGTTCTATTTTTAAATTTCAAGAACCGCAATTGGTTATTAAAAATTGAATGTATTTGTTATGTGCTAAATGTTTTTGTATTAACTTAGATGTTGATTGAGACTATAGCCTTGTCTCCCCAGGTGGGGATTGTTTGCCAACTAGGTATGGCCAATCAAATCAGTTTCATTAAGTATAAGAACCGCCCCTGAAACTTCCTCCGTCATCCCTGAAGAAGTATTCATTACGAAACGCGTAGGAGAGGGCGCGTTCCAATATCTTCCTTATCTGAACCACATTGCGGCTTTATTTCACTGCATAATTCGTGTATATGACCTGTGGGATTCCACTCTATTGAACATTGTGAGCAGAGAGACGCGAGCATAGACCGGCGCCGTCTGATGACGTCAGACGCCACTGCGGTCAATCCGGAACTGCCTGTGAGAATATCGTGTCGGAGCTGACGGCTGCTGCAGGGAGATCCCTGAAGGAGGTTTAAACTTCCCACCAAGCGGCTTGACGGAGACTGGTGAACACCATACGAGGAGGATTTCCTAAGAGACGTACAACCCTTTGCTGAGCTGTATACAGGGGACCAGAGGACGATCCAGATACACACCAGCCTGCACATAGCTGTTTCCTGCGAGTGGTAACATGTCCCTAACATGTCATGCTGAATTATGCTTTTATTGATGTACGTGCAATAATCACCATTTCACCCTATAAAATTTATTTTTAATACTACACCATGAGGTTTTTTTGCGCTGTTTTCTTTTTCTTTTTTCTTTTTTCCTAACCCTGGCTTGTCTGCCTTCTACAGTCCTGATCCGACTACGTTTAACCATGGAATTCGCAACCCGGATCTGGCTTCATGGTCTAAGGTCGGTGCATATCTCTCCCCACCTCAGCCCCGCGGTCCGGTCCAGGTTTGTGGTGATCATAACCGTTACACACTGTGGCTAATACTATAAACACGATACATAAAGCTTAGTCAATTGCAGGCGCACTTACCAGAATGCCCTCTTACTGTCTCTGTATGTTCTCCCTACCAATTGCATCTTCAGAGCAGGGACTCCTCTTCCACGATGTTACATTTATGTCTGATGCACTTATTCCCATGATGTGTTATTTGTAGTTATTTGTTATTTATATGATTGTCACATGCATTACTGCTGTGAAGCCCTATGTAAATTAATGGTGCTATATAAATAAAGACATACATACATACATTGCGCATTCATGACCCCGGCCTTTGTAACTCCCCTTTTAGTCTCCATGTAATCATGTCTTGAAGGTTCAATCACGTGTAGTTGGCCAGTTGAATTTCTTTAGAGCCATGGAATTGTGAAGTGTTTGTGAATCAGGTGTTTTCTTTACTCATTCCACCCTGTCCTTATCAGAGAACCAATAAAGTTAAGGAAGATTGAGGAGGAGGAATTCTGGCTGCACAAGCACTTGCTGAAAACATAGTGACATTTCACAAAAGGGAGTAACCAAAGGAAATCAAACCTATTCCAAATCAAACTGGAAAATAAAAAACTTATAGCTATCAAATATGGTTAAATGTATCTATTACACAGATGATACCACTTAAACATGTCACTAGCTTTAGTTCACTTTGTTTCTAGGAGGGTTTGCCCCTTTAATCTTCTCAATGACTATCCCCTCCTCCCCACGTTTGTAAAACTGTATCAGTTCCAGTTATTATTGTTAGTAGAATTGGGCATTCCTCACCTGCTTTATCTTTATGAGGAAGCAGTCAATGTAATCACGGGGACAGCTGGGATCGATGGTCTCCTCATGGTATTTGATACTTTCCATGGTGAGTTTTGTGATGTTGTGGAAGTTTGTGTATAATCTCTTGTGGGGACCAGGCAGATAATCCATCAGGCCAGGATACATGTTGTACAGCTGGAGAGAAGCAGGCAGACAAAAAATTACAGAATCTTACAGACACAATCCTCTGATATGCTTATTATTCATATTACTATTATTAAAATGATTAATATTGCTATAATTATTCTTATTATTAATATGGCAAATCTTTGCTATGATTTATGTTAATAATAATATTCTTAATAATTTTATTATTACTGTGATTGCTATTTATATTATCACTATTATTTTTTTTAATATTTCTATGATCATTTTATTATCATCACTATTATCACTATTAATATTATTATTAAGTTGATTAAACTTATTAGATCAATCTCATTACTATTATTGCTATGATTATTATTATTAATAATAATAATCAACTTCTTATTAATACAATGATTAACCTTATTATTGTTACTATAGTTACTTTTATTAATATTATTATTAATGATTATTATTAATAACATCATTATTATACTGTATTTAAGAAGAAATTCACCACTTTACAGCTGCATGTACATTTTCAATTCTCCCTCCCAAATCTGGGGAGTAATAATCAATAGTCCTTCCCTGACAGTCCCTATCTACTGTACCAACCGTCCCCCATGTGCTGCTCATGATGTGAAAGTTCTTATTGATGCTTCCAGTTATGGTCAGAAGTCGCTTGTCCTCATAGTCAAACCGACTCCCGTAGATGATGGAGCAGATCACGTTGGCGACTGAATGAGCGAATAAGTTAGTGATGTCAATCGGAGACCCTGAGGAAAGCGGAGTCCAATGTGAGTTTCCTACTAACATGAGTGTTCCTGTCGTGTTCCATGCACAGTTGCTCTCCACAATCTAAGAAAGCAGTTTACTAGGTCAAAATATAGAACAGCACTACATTTATCAAAGATAGAATGGATCTACTTAATATATTCTCAAGGCAGGAAAGCAGGGGTTAAACCAGGGCAAAAAAACAAACCAACAGATTTATCAAATAAAAGGGATACAATATAAAGCAATTGGAATTTTCCCTCTAATAAATCTGGAGATGTTCCAGTTTTGCAGTCCAACTGACTTTAGCATACGTATTTCCACCCTCCCCCCACCCTCCCCTTGATAAATCTGGTGCTGTATTTTAATATTAATTTTTGTGCATGTTTTGCAATCTAAAGAGTTTCATAGAATGCTTTTGATCCTTTATCTGCTTCATACCCTTGATAAAGCGCTGGGGAGCACGAAACATGATGGTGCGCACACATGTTTGTCCATGAGACTTCAATAAAACTACGTTTTGTTTACGGGCCACAGAGTGATTTTTGCCTGGATCAGTGCTCCGTCTACACACCGCGATACTTCTGGTGCCTGAAGACACCTGTTGGACCACTTACGTGAATGGGCTTCAATGTGCCTTCCAGGACCAGAAGATGTCTTTTGGCTGAAGAATGAACTTTGTAAATATTAACCTAAATGCCTACCCTTTGTTTTTGCTAATTCTTTAATCAAGAAGAGGGCCTCCTCTTGTATCCGATTCTCCATGCTCCTTTTTCCCATTCCAAAGTTCCTCAAGGTGAGCAAAGCAAATCGGCGAAGATTTTTCCATTTTTCTCCGTTGTTGAAACCGATGTCTACAGATAATAAAGGAAAAAGTAATGTTAAATAATTAAATGCAGACGTCAATGTTCCATGTAGATTTATGGAGATAAATTATTTATCGTAGAGGAGGAATCCATGAAAGTCTATGGGGACAAATAATTTCTTGTTAAGGGGGATCCCATGAAAATCTATGTGGAGAAAAATTGCACTGGGTGATTACTTAAGTTCTATGGAAACAAATAATTTTCTTTTAGAGGGGGATCCAATGACAGTCTACACTGTATGAACAAATCAATGTGGGACAATTTTTTTATTGTAGAGGGGAATACTGTACCATGAATGTTAATGGGCAAAATAAATTATTGTAGAGAGGGATCCCATGACAGCCTATGGAAATAAAATAAATAAGTTTGTGTACAGGGGGGTCCCATCACAGTGTAAGGAGATCAATAGATTATTGTTGAGGTGTATCTCATGAAAGTCTATGGAGATAAATAATTTCTTGTTGAGGGGCTCCCATGAAAATCTATGGAAACAAATAATTCCTTGTGTAGGGGAATCCCATGAAAGTCTACGGAGACAAATCATTTCTGTTATAGGAAATCCCATTCAATTCTACATATTATTTTTTGTAGAGGGGGTCCCATGAAAGTCTATGTGAACAAAGAATTTGTTGTAGAGGGGGATTCAATGAACAGCTATAAAGACAAATCTATTATTTAAAGTAGATTCCCATGGAACTAGTGAGGTCTGTTAAATAACTTGAATGTGCTGTCATTTATCCTTTTCACTGCCAGATGCATTGAAAACTCCTCTGGCAGCGGAAGGGTTAAGATGTGATGGGTTCTGCTCCTTCAAACTGCTAAGTGTCAGAGTGGCCAGCAAAGCATTAATTAGCTCCTGTCCTTCACTGGCTTAGAGGAGTAAACCTCCCTGAACAGAGTCATATATCGTTTTACCATGTCCTTTTAAATAGTGCAGGAACACAGGATAGTCCCCTCTTTCAGAGAAAATCTCAGCTTGGTCAATCAGAGCCTCCTTCACAGCACTGTATCCACAGATCACGAGTCCTGGAGACGGACCCAAGAACAGTGTATAGACAGATCCGTATTTCTTTTGAAACTGTGGGAAGTTGAGCAGTGAAAATCTTATAAACTGGTCACAATATATTTGGGTTCAGGTTATTTTTTATCAAACACTGTTTGTGTATGCATTTATATCTTTAATTATATAGCGTCCACAATGTACTCATGTCAGGTTCACGGAGCTTCTCCGTTCAACAGGCGCCTCTTGCGCTGTTGCTAGGGGCACGCACGTCCCTTTGTCCGTGCGTGCGCACGTCCCTTTGTCCGTGCGCACCTCCGCTCCAGGGAAACTCCGGCCCCTTCTCCTCGGCATGGCATCATGGTGGATAGGTTCGCTGGCATCGCGCTCGCCATGCGCCGCGCTCTCCACGCATGCACCCGTCGTGTCACTCAAGCACCCATACGCAGCGCACCAGCTGATGCCGGGATCACATTAGGCAGTACCACACCAAACCTTCATCCATCCTCCTCCTATCGTTGCTCGACCTACATCTGACAGCACCTCCCCTGGGATCCTCTCATTGATTCTTGTCCCTTTATATGCCCAATCAGCCCTTTGCTGATTGCTGAGCATAGAATTTCTTTCTGTGTGTGCTTGCTACTTCTGTTCGTTGCTGTGCTGTGTTTGGACGCTTGTGACCCCATCTCGGACTCGGACCTCTGTTATCTCAGACCCTTGGACCTCGGCTCAACATCGGACTCCCACTCTCTCCTCTCCTAGACCACGGCTTTGGACTTCGACTACTCTTCTCTCTCCAATCCCTGACTATGGCAAGTACCTTGACCCTTCTACACTCTCCTACCCTGACCCGGCTACCCAACCCTGACTCTGCAATCCGGACCTGCCATGCAGTTGCTGGGCGGTAGTTATATAAGTCCCCACCTCAGCCTCGCAGTCTAGTCCAGTTTGTTTTGAGCACATGTGACAACTCAGTGAAAATACATTACAGGAAATTCTAATACATTAAGTGCAAAGAAAATAAGACAATAAAAGGAAATCCCTGCTACAGAAAGCTTAATACTGTATGTAAGTGATATGTTGAGAAACATACAGAGATAGCAGGTGAGAGAATAAGTGCAGTAGATGGCAGTGCTTGGCCACAGTGGTTGGTTGGAGTGACAGTGCTGTTTACGACAGAAGCCATTAATCTTGGTTACTGAAATAGCCACAGGGAGTGCCACAGATAAGAAGCAGTGAGGGAAAAGGGTTTAAGGCGAGAGAGAGCAGTAGCAGTGAAAGACATGGAGAGAATACATTTATAGTTGGCAAGATATGAACAGGGGCATAATGAGAGATCAAAATGATATGTACAGAAGGAAGGAGCAGATGAGTGGAGATCCTTTTAGGTAGAAAGGAAAAGTTTGTAGTTGATCCAACATTTGATGGGACCCCAGGAGAGAAATTTAAGGAGAAGACGAGCAGAGACTGTTTTAGGAGGGAGTGAAATTATTCTAGCAGCAGAATTTTGAATACAGTAGATTGCAATAGACAAAGTTGTGAGCCAGGGAGGCCTGTTAGCAGTATGTTACAATAATCCACATGAGAGCGGATAAGGGCATGCATTAGAGTTTTAGCAGTAGCGGGACAGAGGAAAGGTTGGATCTTGGCAATATTATGGAGGAAGTGGCAAATGTTTACTATGCCTTAAATGTTGTGAATGGAGAAAGGAAAGGGAGGTGTTTAATGTTACAACTATGTAACGTGCTTTGGGAACAGGATAAATGGTAATATCATTTACTGTGATGGAAAAAGGGGATATTAGGCCAGATTTAGGGGGAAATATGAATAGCACCGTTTTAGACAACACGGATACCCATCCTTCTTTGCCAGTTTTAGACATATCACTTTTAAGGCAGTGGAGCACCATCAACGAGGATATAGCCAGGAGGCAATTAGAGACTTGTGACTAGATTGCCGGAGTGATGATAGCGGGGGGGGGGGGGTTAGATATATCTGTATAGAGATGATACTTAAGGTCAAAAAAGTTGATGAGGTCACCGAGTGATAGTGTGTAGAGAGAGAAAAGGAGAGGTCCCAGAAGAGAGCCCTGAGGTACAACAACAGACAGATCAACAGACTATGAATGTTAGCAACAGAGACAGAAATGTGCGGTTGGAAGAGGTATGATGAGAACCAGGATAGAGCTTTGTTGTGGATACCAAGAGAGTTTACAATATGATTTTGATGTAGTAGGATCTGAACCCTTAAAACTCCTTGATATCCTTAAACCACTCCATCCAACCTCTTCCACAACACCTGCAGATGAAGCCCATATTTATTTTCCCTGGGGCTATGGGAATTTTCTTTGCCAAGGCTCCAAAAAAGGTAGAAAATGGATGAGGGGGTGGGTCTAAAATGCCATATTACCACACACACAGCATTAATCTCCACTGTTGGGGAATGCCATGGTCAGGTTCCTGCAGCGTTCCCCAACCGCGAGAAAATTACGTCTTCTTACACCTGTTACAAAGTTAAGAGCATTATAGCATGCAATTTTTAGTACAACACCAACCGCCTTCTTCCTGGTGTACCTAATTTTTCCACTCTACAGTACATGGTTTATACAGTAGATTGAAATTTCCCTGATGCAGGCCCCGTCTAACCTTCTATACCAGTGTATTTTTATGGGGCTCCTCTCATAACTAGAGATGTGCATTTTGCAGGACTTTGCAAAGCACAAGTAATTTGCAGTAATCATGATTTTGTAACAAGCAATTTGCTAAGCCTTGTTAATCCAGACCCTGAACTGAGGAGAGACAGAAAGAGAGACATTTGGGAAATAAAATACATTGAATATGCAATTAAGCAAATTTAAATAGGCAAATTAGCTTATTTTCAAAGTACCTCATGTGTATTCACAGTTATTTCTTCATGTGTTCTGTAGAGCAGGGGTGTGCAAAGTTTCAAACTTGTGCCCCCCCCCCCCTCGCCTGCCTACCTCCCGGCTTGCGCCCCCGCTCCTTCTCAGCTCCGGCGTCAAATGACGCAGTGTGGTCATGTGACATCACATTGCCAGGGCCCACTACACCCACTACCCATTGATTGGCACAGTGTGAAAGCA
>NC_134489.1:14714895-14749895 GCF_040206685.1 Ascaphus truei
GCAGGAGCGGAGATGGAGGAGATGCGGAGGTGGAGCGGAGGAGGAGCAGAGATGAGGCAGGAGTGGAGGAGCGGAGGTGGGGCAGGCAGGAGCAGAGGTGGGGTAGGCAGGAGCGGAGGTGGGAGGAGCGGAGGTGGGGGACGTGGGGCAGGAGCAGAGATACAAGTAGGTTGGGCGGAGGAGGAGCAGAGGTGGTCCAGGCAGGAGCGGAGGATCAGAGGTAGAGCGGAGGAGGAGCGGAGATGAGGCAGGAGCGCAGGAGCGAAGGTGGCATGTGTGGGAGTGGAGGTGGGGCGGGCAGAAGTGGAGGAGCGGAGGGCAGGAGCAAAGGTGGGGCGGGCAGGAGCGGAGGAGTGGAGGTGGGGCAGGAGCGGAGTAGGGGAGGTGGGGTGTGGTAGTGGAGGAGGTGGGGTGGGCAGGAGCTGAGTTGTGGAGGTGGGGCAGTTGGGAGCGGAGGTGGGGCGGAAGCAGGGGAGGTGAAGAGGTGGGGCGAGAGCGGAGGAGTAGAGGTGCGGAGATGACGTCCGGGAGCGGTGGAGGTGCGGTGGGGCGGGAGCGGAGGTGAAGCAAGCAGGAGTGGAGGTGCGGAGGTGAGGCGGCGGGAGCGGAGGAGGTGGAGGAGGTGCAGAGGTGGGGCGGGTGGGACCGGTAGAGGTGCAGAGGTGGGGGGAGTGGAGAGGCGGAGGTGGGGCATGCGGGAGCGGATGAGAAGCAAAGGAGGAGCAGAGGTGTGGGAGTGTGTGCAGAGAAGGAGCTGAGGTGGAGCGGCAAGAGCAGAGGGGCAGGAGCGGAGGAGGTGTGGAGGTGAAGCGGAGAAGGAGCAGAGATGAATGGAGGAGCAGAGGTGGGGCGGCAGGAGCAGAGGTGGGGAAGGCATAAGCGGAGGTGGGGGGAGCGGAGGAGCGGAGGTGGGCAGGAGCGGAGGAGGTGCAGATGTGGAGCAGAGATGAAGCAGGAGTTGAGGAGCAGAGGTTGGGCGGCGTGAGCAGAGGTGGGGCAGGCTGGAGCGGAGGTGGGGGGAGCAGAGGTGGGGCAGGAGCAGAGTTAGGGTGGGCGGGAGCAGAGGTGGGAAATGTGGGAGCAGAGGTGGTGCGGAGGTGGGGTGGAGGAGCGGAGGTGGGGGTGTGTGTACGGAGGAGGTGAGGTGGAGGTGGGGCGGGTGGGAGCGGAGGTGGGGCAGGAGCTGAGGTAGGGTGGACGGGAGCGGAAGAGGAGCAGAGGTGGGGCGGGAGCGGAGGAGCAGAGGTAGAGTGGAAGAGGAGGGTAGATGAGGCAGGAGCGGAGGAGCGGCGGTGGGGTGTGCTGGAGCAGAGGAGGTGCAGAGGTTGGGCGGGAGCGGAGGAGCAGAGGTGCGGAGGTGGGGGTGTGTGTGCGGAGGAGGTGCGGAGGTGGGGCGGGCGGGAGCAGAGGTGGAGTGGGCAGGAGCGGTGATGGGGCAGGAGCGGAGGAGGTGCAGAAGTGGAGCGGAGGAGGAGCAGGGATGAGGCAGGAGCGGAGGTGGGGCATGCAGGTGGGGTGGTGGGGGGAGCGGAGGTGGGGCAGGAGCAGAGTTAGGTTGGGCGGGAGCAGAGGAGCAGTGGAGGAGGAGCGGATCTGAGGCAAGAGCGCAGGCTTGAAGGTGGGGCATGCGGGAATGGAGGTGGGGCAGGCAGGAGTGGAGGAGCGGAGGAATGGAGGTAGGATGGGCAGAGGTGGAGTGGGCAGGAGCGGAGGTGCGGAGGTGGAGTGGAGGAGGAGCGGAGTAGCAGAGGTGCGGAGGTGGGGGTGTGTGTGCGGAGGAGGTGGGGCGGGAGCGGAGGTGGAGCGGGCAGGAGCGGAGGAGAGGAGGTGGGCAGGAGCGGAGGAAATGCGGAGGAGGAGCAGAGATGAGGCAGGAGTGGAGGAGCGGAGGTGGGATGGCGGGAGCAGAGGTGGGGCAGGCAGCAGTGGAGGTGGGGGGAGTGGAGGAGCAGAGGTGGGACAGGAGCGGAGGTAGGGTGGGCGGGATTGGAGGAGGAGCAGAGGTGGGGCGGGCGGGCGGGAGCGGAGGAGCAGAAGTAGAGCGGAGGATGAGCGGAGACGATGCAGGAGCGGAGGAGCGAAGGTGGGGCGTGCGGGAGCGGAGGTGGAGCAGAGGAGGTGCGGAGGTGTGGCGGGAGCGGAGGAGCAGAGGTGCGGAGGTGGGGTGTGTGTGCGGAGGAGGTGTGGAGGAGGTGTGGAGGTGGGGCGGGCGGGAGCGGAGGTGGAGCGGGGAGGAGCGGAAGTGGGGCAGAGCAGAGGAGGTGCGGAGGTGGAGCGGAGGAGGAGCAGAGGTGGGGCGGTCAGGAGCAGAGGTGGGGTTGGCAGGAGCGGAGGTGGGGGGAGCGGAGGAGCGGAGGTGGGGCAGGAGCGGAGATAGATTGGGCGGGAGCGGAGGAGGAACAGAGGTCGGGCGGGTGGGAGCGGAGGAGCAGAGGAGCGTAGGAGGAGCGGAGATAAGGCAGGAGCGGAGGTGGGGCGTGCTGGAGTGGAGGTGGAGCAGAGGAGGTGCAGAGGTGGGGCAGGAGCGGAGGTGGGGCAGGAGCGGAGATAGGGTGGGCGGGAGCGGAGGAGAAGCAGAGGTGGGGCGGGCGGGAGCAGAGGTAGAGCGGAGGAGGAGCGGAGATGAGCGGAGGAGGTGCGGAGGTGGAGCGGAGGAGCAGAGGTGTGGAGGTGGGGGTGTGTGGAGGAGATGCAGAGGAGGTGCGGAGGTGGGGCAGGCGGGAGCGGAGGAGAAGCAGAGGTGGAGCGGAGTAGCGGTAGAGGAGCGGAGATGATGCAGGAGCGGAGGAGCGGAGGTGGAGCGAAGGAGGTGGGGCGGGAGCGGAGGAGCGGAGGTGGAGGTGTGTGTGCTGAGGTGGGGTAGGGTGGGCGGGAGAGGAGGAGGAGGAGAGGTGGGGCGGGCGGGAGCAGAGGAGCAGAGGTTGAGCGGGGGAGGAGTGGAGATGAGCGAAGGAGCCAAGGTGGGGCATGCGGGAGCGGAGGTGGAGCGGAGGTGGGGCGGGAGCGGAGGAGCAGAGGTGCGGAGGTGGGTGTGTGTGTGTGGAGGAGGTGCGGAAGTGGGCCAGGCAGGAGCGGAGGTCAGGCAGGAGCGGAGGAGGTGCAGAGGTGGAGTAGAGATGAGGCAGGAGTGGAGGAGCGAAGGTGGGGCGGCGGGAAGAGGTGGGGCGGGCAGGAGCAGAGGTGGGGCAGGCAGGAGTGGAGGTGGGGGGAGCGGAGGAGCGGAGGTTGGTCAGGAGCAGAGATAGGTTGGGCGGAAGCAGGGGAGGAGCAGAATTTGGCCGGGTGGGAGCAGAGGAAGAACGGAGGAGGAGCGGATATGAGGTAGGAGCGCAGGAGTGAAGGTGGGGCATACGGGAGTGCAGGTGGGGCGAGCACGAGTGGAGTAGCGGAGGAGTGGAGGTGGGGTGGGCAGGAGCAGAGGTGGGGTGGGCAGGAGCATAGGTGGGGCAGGAAGGAGTGGACGTGGGGCAGGAGTGGAGTAGGGGAGGTGGTGTGTGGTAATGGATGAGGTGGGGTGGGCAGGAGCTGAGTTGCGGAGGTGGGGCAGTTGGGAGCGGAGGTGGGGCAGAAGTAGGGGAGGTGAGGAGGTGGGGCAGAAGTGGAGGAGTAGAGGTGCGGAGGTGGGGGTGCGGGAGCGGAGGAAGTCCGGCAGGGTGGGAGCGGAGGTGAAGCGGGCAAGAGTAGAGGTGCGGCAGGAGCGGAGGAGGGGCAGGGGGGAGCGGAGGAGGTGCAGAGTTGGGGCGGGTGGGACCGGATGAGGTGCAGAGCTGGGGGAGTGGAGGTGGAGAGGCGGAGGTGGGGCATGCGGTAGCGGAGGAGAAGCAAGGAGGAGCAGAGGTGTGGAGGTGGGGGTGTGTGCGGAGGAGGTGCGGAGGTGGGGTGGGCAGGAGCAGAGGTGGAGCGGGCAAGAGCAGAGGAGCACAGGTGGGGCAGGAGTGGAGGAGCGGAGGTGGGGCAGGAGCGGAGGAGGAGCAGAGATGAGGCAGTAGTTGAGGAGCGGAGGTGGGGTGGGCAGGAGCAGAGGTGGGGCAGGCAGAAGCGGAGGTGGGGGGAGCAGAGGAGCAGAGATAGGGTGGGCGGGAGCGGAGGAGGAGCAGAGGTGGGGCAGGCTGGAGTGGAGGAGCAGAGGTAGAGCGGAGGAGGTGCGGAGATTAGGCATGAGCGGAAGAGCGGAGGTGGGGCGTGCGGCAGCGAAGGTGGAGCGGAGGAGGTGGGGCGGGAGCGGAGGAGCAGAGGTGCGGAGGTGGGGGTGTGTGCAGAGGAGGTGCGGAGGAGGTGGGGCGGGAGCGGAGGAGCGGAAGTGGGGCAGGCAGGACCGGAGAAGGGGCGGGCAGGAGCGGAGGTGGGGTGGCCAGGAGCGGAGGTGGGGCGGGCAGGAGCAGAGGTGGGGCAGGCAGGAGCGGAGGTGGGGTGGGCAGGAGCAGAGGTGGGGTGGGCAGGAGCGGAAGTAGGGCGGGCAGGAGCGTAGTTGGGGCAGGTGCATTGATAGGTTGGGTGGGAGCGGAGGAGAAGCAGAGGTGGGCCGGGCAGGATTGGAGGAGCAGAGGTAGAGCGGAGGAGGAGCGGAGATGAGGCAGGAGCGAAGGTGGGGCGTGTGGGAGCGGAGGTGGGGCGGGCAGGAGTTGAGGAGCGGAGGAGGCAGATTCGGAGGTGGGGGGAACGGAGGAGTGGAGGTGGGCAGGAGCGGAGGAGGTGCGGAGGTGGAATGGAGGAGGAGCAGAGATGAGGCAGGAGTTGAGGAGCGAAAGTGGGGACGCGGGAGCAGAGGTGGGGCGGGCAGGAGCAGAGGTGGGGCGGGCAGGAGCAGAGTTGGGGCAGGCAGGAGCGGAGGTGGGGGAGCGGAGGTGGGGCAGGAGCAGATGTAGGGTGGTCGGGATTGGAGCAGAGCAGAGGTGGGGCGGGCGGGAGGTGGAGCGGAGGAGGAGCGGGAGTGGAGGAGCAGAGGTGCGGAGGTGGTGGTGTGTGTGTAGATGTGGCGTGGGCTGGAGCGGAGGTGGGGCAGGCAGGCGGGAGCGGAGGTAGAGCGGGCAGAAGCGGAGGAGTGGAGGTGGGGCAGGAGTGGAGGAGGTGCGGAGGTGGAGCGGAGGAGGATCAGAGATGAGGCAGGAGTGGAGGAGCGGAGGTGGGATGGTGGGAGCAGAGGTGGGGCAGACAGGAGCAGAGGTGGGGGGAGTGGAAGAGCGGAGGTGGGGCAGGAGTGGAGGTAGGGTGGGTGGGAGCGGAGGAGGAGCAGAGGTGGGGCGGGCGGGAGCGGAGGAGCAGAGGTAGAGCGGAGGAGGAGCGGAGATGAGGCAGGAGCGAAGGTGGGGTGGGCAGGAGTGGAAGAGCGGAGGAGTAGGGGTGGGGTGGGCAGGAGCAGAGGTGGGGCGGGCAGGAGCAAAGGTGGGGCGGGCAGGAGCGGAGGAGTGGAGGTGGGGCAGGAGCTGAGTTGCGGAGGTGCGGCGGGAGTGGAGGTGAAGCGGGCAGGAGAGGAGGTGCGGAGGTGAGGCAGCAGGAGCAGAGGAGGGGCAGGTGGGAGCAGAGGAGGTGCAGACGTGGGACAGGTGGAGGTGCAGAGGTGGGGGGAGTGGAGGGGAGAGGCGGAGGTGGGGCATGCAGAAGCGAAGGAGGAGCAGAGGTATTGAGGTTGTGGTGTATGTGCGGAGGAGGGGTGTGTGTGCGGAGGAGGGGTGGGCGGGAGCTTAGGTGGAGCGGGCAAGAGCAGAGGAGCGGAGGTGTGGTAAGAGCAATGGCGGTGGAGCGGAGGAGGTGTGGAGATGGAGCGGAGGAGGAGCAGGGATGAAGGAGGAGCGGAGGTGGGGCGGCGGGAGCAAAGGTGTGGCGGGCAGGAGCACAGGTGGGGCAGGCAGGAGCGGAGGTGGGGGGAGCGGAGGTGGGGTAGGAGCAGAGATAGGTTGGGCGGGAGCAGAGGAGGAGCAGAGGTGGGCCGGGCGGGAGCGGAGGAGCAGAGGTACTGTAGAGCCGAGGAGGTGCGGATATGAGGCATGAGTGGAGTAGTGGAGTAGTGGAGGAGTGGAGGAGTGGAGGTTGGGTGGGCAGGAGCAGAGGTGGGGCGGGCAGGAGCAAAGGTGGGGCGGGCAGGAGCAAAGGTGGGGCGGGCAGGAGCAAAGGTGGGGCGGGCAGGAGCAAAGGTGGGACGGGCAGGAGCGAAGGAGTGGAGGTGGGGCAGGAGCGGAGTAGGGGAGGTGGTGTGTGGTAATGGAGGAGGTGGGGTGGGCAGGAGCTGAGTTGCAGAGGTGGGGCAGTTGGGAGCGGAGGTGGGGCAGACGCAGGGCAGGTGAGAAGGTGGGGCGGGAGTGGAGGAGTACAGGTGCAGAGGTGGGGGGGCGGGGAACCGAGGAGGTGTGGCGGGAGCGGAGGTGAAGCGGGCAGGAGTGGAGGTGCGGAGGTGAGGCAGCTTGAGCTATTAGAGATGATTGTGGGTTCCTCAGAATTTACCTTGGGTTCCTTATCCAAAAAAAGGTTGGAAACCCCTGCCTTAGTGGCTAACCGCTAAGGTAATGAAGGGGCTAAATAGCAGGCACTGCTTTATTGTTGGTACTGTACTGTAGGTGGGTGAAGTTTGAAGTTGCCCCAGGGTGGATATTGTGGCCTTGCGGCAGGGAGGCAGTAGAAGTTAACTCCTTAATATCCTTTTTAGTTACAACCTCTAAGGTAATGAAGGGGTAACCCCTCACGCTACCCTCCCACAAGGCCTAAAGACCATCCTGGGGCAACTACCATCTTCACCCACCCCCTGTACCAACAACACTACACCGGAATGAGTACAACAGTTATTTGCCAAAGATGGCTAATAGCTCTTTTCCCCATTCTAAAAAAACATTACAGTGAAATACAAAAAAATAAATACAATCCCCCTCCATTCCCCCCAACCCCAACACACACTGTAATGGGCAAAATTCCTATTAACCAGATATGGATGCTCATTTGCCCATTAAAAATAACACATTAGATGGTCGTTATATCATTTTAACGTTGGCCTCCCTCTACGCGCCCTGTACACAGGATGCGTCCTTTTTTGACAGATTCTTTCACCTGCTAAACTCAGCAGCTAAGGGATACACTATAATAGCAGGAGATTTTAACATCACAATGCAATCTTCAATAGACAGATCAGGGGGAAATGACTCCGATAATAAAAAAGCTCAAAATTCCCTGCACAATGCCCTGAAAGATAATCAATTAGTAGACATATGGAGGGAGCTCCACCCTACGACAAGGGACTACACTTTCTATTCACACCCACACACCTCATACAGCAGAATCAATTATCTCTTCGTTTCGTGCCACCTGGTCCCTAAGGTCAATCATACAAAGATTCATGATATTTCATGGTCTGACCATGCACCAACTGAGCTCAGGTGCAACAATATTCAGACCAATAGACCAGGCGCAAACTGGAAACTTAATGAATCTATTCTTAAAATACCCGAAACCTGCGAAACGATAGGTCAAGAAATAACTCAATTCTTTGAGATAAACACAGGCTCTGTGGAGTCCGATATGACTTTATGGGAGGCTCATAAAGCAATGCTAAGGGGCATAATAATTAATCTCAGTGCTAAAAGAAAACGAGTGAGGGATTCCAAAATTCGGACGCTCCAATCCAAATTGCATTCCCTTCCATCGAGTCATAAGATCAATCCCGATCCACCTACGACACAGGAACTTAAAGATACAAAAATTGAATTAAATATGGTATTGACTTCCCGGGCGGATAACTCCCTATGTTGGTCTAAGAGGAAGTTTTATGAAAAAGCTAACAGGCCGGATACGATGCTGGCGCGCACTGAAAGATAGGCAATCTAAGTTTAATATCCAAGCTATACGCTTAAAATCGGGTGTACTTACGGCCAACCCTAAAAAAATAGTGGAAGAATTCGGTTCATTTTATGGCTCCCTATACGACGGTAAGAAGGTGGCACACAATAACAACACGAGCAGCGCACTGAGAGATTTCTTAGCCAGCTCAAAACTAGAGAGATTGACAGAGCTAGACAGAGAAGCTATGGGCGCTGACTTCACATTGGAAGAAGTGTCGCAGGCCATCAAGGAGCTTAAGCCATCAAAGGCACCAGGCCCTGATGGCTTTTCGGGGCTTTATTATAAGAAATTTTCCGAGTCACTTGCTCCGAGGCTGCTCCAAATGTTTAATGCTATCTTAGCAGGAGCCCCTATTCCTGAGGACATGCTGCGACGTCTATATCACTTATACATAAACCTGGCAAGGATCCGCTAAATTGTAAAAGCTATAGGCCAATATCTCTAATTAATACCGATATCAAAATATATGCGAAATTATTGGCCAACAGATTAAGTCATATCCTACCCAGACTAATACACCCAGATCAGGTCGGTTTTGTTAAGGGGAGGCAGGCAGCGGATAACACCCGACGATTTATTGATCTGTTGGAATTGGCTAACAAAAATAACACACAAAGCATGCTATTAAGTCTGGATGCAGAAAAAGCTTTTGATAGGATAGACTGGCCATACTTAAAAGAGACGCTCGCGGCATTTGGCTTCGGAAATCGGGTGAGTAGAGCGATTATGTCACTATACTCAGGCCCAACCGCCAGGGTCATACATCAGGGCTTCCCCTCGGTCCCATTTCAAATTCAGAGTGGCACAAGACAGTGATGCCCTTTATCTCCCCTCCTGTTCGCCCTATGTATTGAACCCCTCGCGGCACGAATTCGAGATAGCCCGGATATCTCAGGGTTAAACGTTTACTCCCAATCACATAAAGCGGCCCTGTATGCTGATGATATCCTATTAATCATCTCCAAACCCCTTACGTCATTACCTAACCTGTTTGACCTACTAGATAAATTCTCCAAGGTCTCAGGTTTCAAGATTAACCAATCCAAATCTGAAGCTCTGAATATCAACCTCCCTAGACATACAGAGAAATTACTGAAACTAAATTTCAATTTTAACTGGCAAAAGAACTCGATAAAATATTTGGGGACCTATATCACCAAAGATGCAAAAAGCATCTATAAAGCAAATTATCCCAAACTGATCTGGACTCTAAAACAAGACCTAATCAGATGGTCTTCCAAGAAGATTTCTTGGATTGGAAGGATTCAAAGCGTTAAGATGAATCTACTTCCCCGTATCCTATACCTCTTCCAGACACTACCTGTGCCACTCTGTCAGGGTTGTGCTCGCCACAAACCAGGACCGGACCGCGAGGCTGAGGTGGGGTTGTAAAAGCACCGACCTGAGACCGCGCAGGCTGATCCGGATTGCGCAGTTCGTAGTCATATGTCGCAGGATCAGGATTGGAGAAGACAGCGTCGTCGTTGTACAAGCCAGGGTCAGAACAGGAGACGTCAGGATAAACATTGTCCATGCAGGAGTTCGGCAATAAGGAGATAGGAGAGACCCGCTTCAGCATAGGAGCGCGGGGTTGGCCTTTGCGCGAGCGACGACCATGGCCCATGGTGCTGGTCACAGGAGATGGTAGGCAGACCAGAATAGCACACCGTCTTGCTGCACGGGTGCACCAGTGCTACAACGCAAAAGTCCTGAGCGGGCAAGGGAATCCACTGTTTCAGCGCAGGAACCAGGACACGGCCTCTCTATATTAGGGAAAGAGTAGGCCCCAGGAACCAGGAAGCTGTAGATACAGGGAAACCTCCGCTTCAGTGCAGGAATCCAGGAGACTGCAGAACGCAGGGACGAAACCTCTACTTTAGTGCAGGAATCCAGGAGGCTGAAGGACGCAGGGACGAAACCTCTGCTTCAGCACAGGGGAACAGAAGCTGAAGGACGCAGGGAATACCTCCGTATCAGCATAAGGGAACAAGCGGCTTGAAGGGAGCTGAAGGATGCAGGACGTAACCTGGAATCAGCATTGGAGAACAAGCGGCTTGAAGGAAGCTGAAGGACGCAGGGCGGAACCTGGTATCAGCAAAGGAGAACAAGCGAGAGCTTGTGGCAAAACAGTTGACATCCAGTTAGGACTATGCTCGGCCAGGAGCATTATGGGCAAGCAATACTTAAAGGCCAGCGGGCCAATCCCCGGCGGGGGTGTGAAGGTACTGCCCCTAATGAGTGAATGCAAGTATAGTTTGCAATGAAAGGCTGCACAGCTGCAGTAGATACCAGAGGGAGTGTGTATTGCTTTGAGTGAATCCAGGCTGCAGCAAACCTCAGGAAAGCTGTTCCAGAACTGCACCGGTCTGCAAGGTAAGGTAACCAGTAAACCGTGGAGCGGATTCCTTACACACTCAAACTGAAGGACATACTCTCACTTCAGTCTGGAATATCTAATTTTATCTGGGGAGGTAAAAAACCGAGAGTAAATAAATTATCTATGAAGAGACCTATCTTAGCGGGTGGCCTAGCGGTACCCTGCCTGTTGTCATATTTTAAAGCGGCTCAATTAAACCAGGTCATACAATGGCATTCCGACCCCAAATTAAAAAGATGGGTAGAGCTCGAACATGCGGCTTGCTCCCCTTTAGAGCTTAACAATTTGATTTGGCTACCTAAAACATCAAGAAAAAAAACTATTTTACCGCTCACCTCAATGGCTAACTCCTTATCTGTTTGGGAAGCATCAAGATTAAAAAACTCACTTACTTCAGCAAATTCCCTGATGTCACCCATTTGGAATAATCCTAGCTTTGCACCGGGTCTTATTGGTCATAATCACTCAATTTGGAAACAAAAAGGCTATACTAGACTCAAAGATCTGGAGGGTCATGATCTAAAAATTAAATCTTTTGACCATCTCAGACTAGAAAAAGACATTCCCCACGCTGAATTCCATAAATACCTCCAGCTCAGATCATTTTATAATAAATTTGCCCCATACCCCCCATTGACGAATTTTGAAAAGCTCTGTCGGGCAGAAACCGACACTAAGGGACTCATATCTACGATATACAGAGAGGTAGTCGAGCCTGCAATCTCAAAACACCAATCACCTACATTCCGTACCCAATGGGAAAGAGACCTGGGGGAGACCTTGGACGACGAAGAGTGGAATGCTATATTCCTAGGAGCCGCAAAAAGTTCTATATGCACCACACTGAAGGAGAACGCATATAAAGTTCTTATGAGATGGTACCTCACCCCACTCAAATTATCTAAGTTTGTACCAGGGTCCTCCCCATTGTGCCCTAAACAATGTGGAGGAACAGCTGACCTGTTACATATGCTGTGGTCTTGCCCGCTGATATACCCGCTATGGGAAAAGATCAGAAATTGGATCCAGAGAGTATTTGATCTCACTATTCCCCCAGACCCGTGGCTGTTTCTCATGAACAGACCCCTAAAGGGCCTATCAAAATCACACAATAAACTAATTGCACATTTTGCTCTAGCTACGCGGTGCGAGATCGCAGCACTATGGAAATGCCCCGATATTCCAATTATCCCAAAGATTCGGAATCGTATTTGGTTTATCTGCCAGATGGAAAAGTTAACGAGCTTAGTTAATGACACTGGCGACAATTATCTAAAAGTTTGGGCCACCTGGCTTGCCCAAACAGACATCCCTGGGGTAGAGCGTAACACAATTTGGCTATAATAGTAATAAATGCGTTCTCCTTTGGGGACGTGAGAACCAACCCCACACCTAGAACCTCATACTCCTTACGCCCAATCACTTATTCTACAGAAAGGCCTCACTAGTTGATACATAGTCCTCACGCTGTCCCGGTGTTCCCCAGATGTATTCATATCCTTGGATACACCTTCCCTCTGTCCTTCCCCCCCACCCCCTCCTTTACCTCCTCCCCCCCCCTTTTTTTTTTTTTTTTATATTATTATTTACCCCAGTACCTTACACATGACGATTCCCACTCACGTGGTTAAGTAGGGCTCGAAAAACTACGTGAGTTTATTATGCTTTTGTTATTGTATATGATATGCTAAATATGCACCTGATGTCTTTTTTTTATGTATATCAAGCATTTATGTATAATAAAATACAAGTTTAAAAAAAAAAAAATAACACATTAGCCAGCCAGCATAAAGTAAATTAAAGTTCAACTTATCCCTGCCAGGATGGAGGCCGTCCTCATCCTCATCACCGTCCTACGTGGGCAGTAACATTACAATAAAAAAAAACTACTGGCCACTAACCCCTTAATCACCTTAGCAGTTAGTAACCGCTATAGTAATTAAAGTGTTTCCTCCCCTCCCCTGCTACCCACCCAGGAGGCCTAACTACCCTCCCGGGGCAACTACCCACACCCACTCTACCCATTCATTGCCACAGTGGTAAATCATGCCCTCATAGCAGTTACCTTCCTGGTAGAATATATATACAGGAGATCGAATCCTTTGGAGTGGGCGCACAACTCTATGTATCTCTTTTAGTGTGTATTAATGCTTTTGTGTACACACATACTGTATTCAAATGCCATTGAATCTAATGAACACTTTTATATATCAAAACAAAGTCCCATGTGAGAGAGGATGTGCCAGGATAATAAACAATGTTATTAAGACAGACAGCAGTCTATCAGTATCATTAGAGGGTCAATGCAGATTTAATGGATTATCCCTGAGACAGATAAGGTGTTGTATGTGACCAATCTCTATGAAGTGAGATGACTCGCTTGATCTGGCAGTCATAATCCTGCAAGCTTGGGGAGTTGGTGATGGTGGCAGATTTTTCAAATGACCACAGGCATCCAGCCGTCTATGTCCTTTTTAGCCTCAAGAAATTTCCATAAGCTGTTATAAGTCAGTCGAGATGACTAGCTGGCTGCTATATACTGACTTTCCAGAGAGGGTTGACAAAGGGGAGACCGGCCACAGTGAGAACCCCTATTACCTCTTATCGTACGGATGATGCCATTTACTCCCCTGGGGTTGAATTGGTCCCCACATAGGCCAACATCTCTCTAAAGGATTGGGCTTACCTTTGTGAGGCAACTCAGTCACTAAGTTAGCTCATTGAGCTGGCTGACATGGCAGCAGCTCAAGGGGCCGAAGCAGTAGCTGAGGCGCCAACTGCTCTTGGCTCCATAACATCTTTGGGTGCCTCTGCCTCATACAGCAATCGATTACAAAGGATGTCCACTTTCAATACCGCTTCCGTGGGCATGCTAACCTCTAGGCATCTAGAGACCAACTCCTCCATTGTCCAACTGCTAAATTGGCCAGCACTCTTTCATTGATACTCCATAGATTGAGGCTAACTGAAGACCAGAAAGTTATTGCTCATGCTTGGCTTAGTGCTCCTTTATCTCTGAGTTAATTATAATAATAAAACTAATTGTTTGTTCTTGTTTAGGGCTGCTAGTTTTACGTAGCGCTTTACAGAGACATTTTGCAGATACAGTCCCTGCCCCGTGGAGCTTATAATCTATGTTTTTTTGGTGACTGAGGCACAGGGAGGTAAAGTGATATGCCCAAGGTCACAAGGAGCCGACACCAGGAATGGAACCAGGTTCCCCTACTTCAAACTCAGTGCCAGTCAGTGTCATTACTCACTGAGCCACTCCTTCTGCAGTCTTGAGGCTGAGAATGCCTCAGTACTGAAATACCCACAGATATTTCAGCCCTGAGTCTGGTGATCCCACTCCTCCCACCAGAAATAAGTCTGTGATGGTACAGGGTTGACCAGACTATACGGGACCACAAAACATCACGTAGAATGCAAAAGTTAAATAGAGGTTTATTCTGGCCTGAGCCAACAGGAAACAACACTAGCACAAATAGAGCAATAACTCACCAGAACAAGGGCTTAAGATGGACTCCTAGTTAACTACAGTAGGTGCCGGACACTGCTGAAACCCTGGATTCCAACTCAATCACAGACTATCCCAGTAACCCGGGATGACAACCTCTGGTTCCACAGTTTATTCTACTGTTGGTCTCTAGATACAGTACTGAGAGAACCATGAACAAATGTGGAGCTCTTATTTGCATTGGCTTCTATACAGTAGTTTCCCGGCCTCCATTTGGAGACACTGAGACATGAGGCCCAAGTTCCAATCAAAAAGCAGAGACCTTTCCTACGCTGAGCTACTGTATCAAGAGATGGTGACAGTGATGCTTGTGCGGGGCGGGGGGGGTGGGGTGGGGTGGCGAGATCATCTTGACCTGAATAATTAAGGCCATGGGCAGTGACAATGAATAAAGATAGCTTTAGGGGCAGGACCGCCTCTGGCCAGGCCCAACTTCTTTACCTGGCTGCTGGTGCTCTTGTTGCCGCCAGGCCCGGCTCTCCCACAGTTGCGGGCATCTCTCACTCATGATGCTGGCACTCGCCAGGCCTCCCTGCCATTAGTGTGTGGCGGAAGCAAGCTGGGCTCAGCATTCGGAGTGCACCAGCATCAGAGAGGGGCCCGGCGAGCGCTGATGTCAGAGGCTCAGCGTGGGGCACTCAGAGGTCACTGACAAGGTGTTAAATGGGGGGGCTCACAAGACCACCAACACAGGGGGAGGGGGGCCCATCATACTCCGGTCCTGGGCCCCAGGGAAATCTGTCCGTGGCCCAGCTTAGGGGCAGAGCTTGGGAACATAGGAAATTGGGACTGACCAACGTGAACCGAAGGGGCTAGAACACAAGCACCGGTTTCTGATTTCAGGTCCCTACCACATGCAGATATAGGGGCCTTGCTGCCGGGGAGAGAGCAATGCTCCGCTTTTGAGGTGGGGACCCTCCCAGAATTTGGGCTACCCTTCCCCACCTCATCATTGTCCAAAAGAACTGCACCTTAACCCACACAAAGTTAGCCTTCTAACTCACTGTACTGTATGCTGGCCACTTAGCCATTGTTATTGACCCAGGCATACAATAAGTCAGACAGATACAGTTGAAAACACAAACATCCAATAATAACAGTTAATGAATACACAGCAAAACACAGATCTCTAACTTGTCTTAACTACCACCATGGATGGCAGCCATTTGGCAGCACTGAGATGGCTAGTTAACCATGTAAGCTGGGTCACCATCATGACTGGTAGAGACAACAAGCAGGCTTAACCTTTATTATACCATGTCATACTGCCCCTACCAACACAAACATGTCATTGTCAATAGGTCAGTTTGGTCTTCGTCATGCAATACCCAGAATTATCATGCCCAACTAACCTCCATGAGTGAGCTCACAATATCATTTGTGTCAAGTTGCAGCAGGTTCCCAATGAAAGGGAGTGGAGTGGGACCTGGTGGAAGCTTAGCTCTCTTCTTAAACATCTCCATGTAGTTCAGAATTAAACAGGTGACGCAGAACAGGACAACAATGACTCCGACATCATAGCTATCCATCTTGCGGTCTCTCAACCTGTCAAACAGACATGCCCCATGGGAGTGTGTTAACTGGTTGAAACACAAACTATCCTTTTATTCTATGGAATGAATACAGCTGGTGACTGATAAACATACTGTAGAAAGTGACATCTAGTAAGTCCCATATAAAACAAAAGGGTCGTGCTCTGAAGCTAAAGTGTGTTAGACTCAAGGATCCTTGACTGAATGATGGATTCATGGAATAGCCTCCAAGTAGAGGAGGTAGTAGCAAATATAGCAAGATAATTCAAAGATTTTTGGGATAGGCATAAAGCTACCCAATATATAGTATAAGAAGATGATCCCGGAAGAGAAAAGGAAACGGGGCACAGCCATGCAAGTAATGGGTAATCCGGGGCTACAGCGTAGTACTGATGAAAAAATCTTTAATGTTTAATCGACAACATGGTACAGACAGGTTAAAAAAACTACTCTTACACGTTTCACGCTGTACACAGCGCTTTGTCAGAGAGTATACAATTCTACTGCTAGAGTCCATTCTTGTAGTTTTTTTCCCCAACCGGAAGTGACGTATCGGCGAAACTCCGCATATGGATTGGCTGGTGAATAGGTAAACACATGTCTGTGAATCACATCACCTGCGTCCTACGGAAGGGGGAAATGGACATACTTCTCCTCTAATAAAGAAATGGACAAAGCTAACAATTCACACAATAACCAGAACCAGCTTTAAATGTGGGACGGACAAATACAAAGAATTAAAAAAATTAAAAACAATAGAGTATGCGTAATGGAGTTACTGAAGTAAACTAGATGCACGTATCTCTTATTGTATACATGACCAGAACAAATGTGAAATACATTCTAGAACACGTATGATATATATAATAGTAAAATATTATGGTTAATCCTATAATCATGAACTAAGGTGTGTGAATTAAATATTAAACTTGTGTCAATTATTATAGCGTATTATCTAATTAAAGTAAAATCAATATTCAACATCTATAATTCATACATATATTAATAATACTGAAACTATATAATCAATACAAGAGTATTATATCTATATGACACGCTAAATACAAATAAATACGTCTATCTATAATAATGTAACAGTAACTAAAGTGGACAACCATCAACTAAAAAACCATAATATTAAATAAAGAAAAACACATGATGCTAAAACAGGAACGGAAAAAAATGGCACTATTAAATAGGGCCAATAAGCCAGGAAAAAGGAAAGCATATCTGTGACTGAATCTTATTGTGATAATATAGATGAACAAAGAGATGTTTAAGATATGAGAATTATTTAAACCAAGAAATGTTTTAGTTCCCAGTCGGTATTTATACTGTACCCCCGGGTGAAAGTGACCAGAGCGTATAAATCCAATACATTTCTCTTTGATTCAGGGCTGCTTCTCTGTTACTCCCCCTCCCCCCCAACATTATTCTGAATGTGCTCTAAAGCACTGAATGTAAAATTGCTAATGGAGACTAATGTGTATGTGGAAAAATGTTTTGAGACAGGAAACCTTTGATTTTTGTTTCTAATCGATCTGAGATGCTCAGAAATTCTGACCTTTAAAGGTCTAATTGTTCTGCCTATATCAATGCTTCCACAAGCACATCTCAGGATGTAAATGACATCATTCGAAGCGCAGGTCATGAAGTTATTTATTGTATGGACATACTCAGTATATTTACATTTTATTGATGTGAGAGGAGTAGCATATTTACAGTAATTACAGTTTCCACACTTGTGGAAACCTTTAGGGAGATTCGATATATGCTGAGTGTTATTAGACGTCGATATATGCTGAGTGTTATTAGACGATCTAAAAAGGCTGGGAGAAAGATGATAACCTATTGTTTTTGCTTTCTTGTAAACAAGTTTATAATAAGAATGGACAAGTTTCCCTAGATCTTTATCAAGGTGTAAGACCCTCCAATGTTTTTCTATGATAGCTCTTACTTGATTGGCTTGTTTGCTATAGGTGGTGATGAATACTGTAGTGGGACATCTTCCTTTGTATTGGAATGTCCCCTGAATTGTATTTTTTTTCTCTTGTTTGTCTTTATTATTTCTCTTTTTTAATAACTCTAAACGATTTGTCCCTAAAGCTTGCATAAATGCTGAATGTATATCTCGGTCACAATACCCTCTATCTCTGAATCGTATATTCAATGCCTCAGATTGTTTGACGAACATCTCATCAATTGAGCATATGCGCCGCAATCTGAGGTATTGTCCTGTAGGAATACCACACAATAGCGACCTAGGATGGCTGCTATTGGCTCTTCAAGCAAGTTCATTCATATCAATTGTCTCTGAGACTGGTTACCCAATTCATTTGTAGCACTGTTTCTATGGAACTTTGTTCTGTTGTTACCTATAGTATAAGAAAGCCAAGTATCTAATAGGGCTTAAGTTTTCACAACAGAGTGGAAAATGGGCAGACTGGATGGGTCAAGTGGTCATATTCTACAGTATGAACCTGTTTTTATATGTCCCACCTAATATCCCAGTTTTCCCCTCGACAGTCCCCAATACTTTTATTAGGTACCTCAAAAGTCTGTAGCGTTCCATAATGCACATCCCAACAATTCTTGAATTGTTTGAAGTTGATACATTATATATCAAGGAATGCACATTTTTTCCACTATCCTTTAACGTAAAGGAAAACAAAACCAAAGACCAAATGGGGATCTAAGACTTCGTAGCAGGTAAATATATGGTGCAGAATGAGGTGAGCGAAGTGCTCTTTGTCTGCAAATAATGTAGAACTGGACTGATACCTCATTGTGACAGCTGGTAAATTCTTTGTCACTCATGGTATTAAAAAAAAAATGGTCTTACCTTTAGTAGAAAATACTTTTACAGGTACCCAGATTGTACAGAATATTGGAGAGAGAAAGATTTCTGAGGCTCATAGTTCTCTGTTTATACTGTATGACACATTGGGAGGTCCTCCCCTTTTTAATTGGCAGCAAGATGCAACAGACCACTGTGATCCATGGCAGTGTAAAAGAATACATTCCTCCCAGCAACAAATTAAAATTAAATTATTGACTGATGTGATATTTAATGGATTGTGGCCCATAAATAATAAACTGTTGATATGCCATAGGACATCCTGCAGCACTACAAGACACCTTTTACAGCCCAATTAAATCAACAGGCGGTAAATGTTACATATTGTATTTTAGAGGAAGCCAGACAGGGGGGCTCAGCTTCAAAAGTTTGCGCTCCCCTGCTTTAACAGATGGTTTGCAAACAAAAATATCTGATATACAGTATAAGAGATTGCAACTATTTGTGGTGATATATACTGTAAGTGGGATTGTAGCTATTAATTCTTCAGTACCAGTGGGAAATGCAAATGGGAGCCAAAAGGTTATAGGAGACAAACTTTCAAACTGTTATTTGCTTGACAGAGTTCACACAAGGATGCTTCATTTTCCAGCTTGATCTGATCTGAGATTTCTCAATCCTAATTTCCCCCTCTTTTGATCCATGCTCAGCCAAGGTTGCGTTTGTTGTTGTGCAATATGGTAGGATAAGTACACATGCATGCACATACTGTAGATATTTACCCACAGAAAAGTCTTGTGAAAGCGTAGAAATAAAATCAATGGGTCAAGGGTTCAAAGTATCAATGTGAGTTTATCTGCACCAAGGTACAAGTGAGAGAGAATTCAAAAATGAACTCATGCCTCTGAAAACATATTACTTGGTATCACATTTGTATACATTTCAAAATGAATAATACGCCCCTTAAGGGGGCTGGCTTAGAGATAAAAACAATGTGATGACTTATACAAAAATCCTTATTAATACATAAATATGCTTCACATGCTATATTCTTATCCTATATATCACAGCAGTGTGGGCACCTTAACTTCTGACTTTATGGAGTAACCCTGTTAAGCCCTCTGTGTGTACTGTATCTGTCAGTTAACAGAACCTAAGGTCAGCAGAAATGTCTAAGGCAGGAAAAACCTCTTACGAATGCAATGTCAATTTCATGACTCGTAGGAATTATACAAAGGGGAGTTACAGCTAGGAGCGATACTCTGCAGGATCAAACATTCACAAATCATACACAAATATACATACATTCAAACACTCAAAATGGCAACTGCGCCAAAATGGTGGTAATGATAGTCTGTCTTCATATAGCCTGAGCCACACACATTATCTCAATCTTCACAGTCCTCTCTTTTTATTCTTAAAACATAGGGCCTTATTCAGAGATGGTTCAGAAACAAAATCGCCAGTGAATTTAAAATGAGTGTTTTTGGGCGTTGCTATCACGGTATTCAGAAAGTCTGGATTACCAGTGATAGCAAAATGCCCAAATGGGCGAGTTGCTGCCAGCGAGAGCATCGAGCCTCTGAAAAGGCCTGAACCGGCGATTCATTTCTGCTGCAGAGAGAGCTGCTCTGAGAGAGCCGCCTCTCCCAGCTGAAATGTCGCCTGAAAAATATTTATTTAAATATATATTTCTTTAATAGTGTAGAGGTGCAGGGGGTCTCCAGAGCTGAACCACGTTGGTTTTATGTCCGGGGACCCCCTGCTTCCCGAGATACAGGCACCTTTATGGGGTGCCGGTATCTCCTATGCAAGGAAATGTCCCGGTCATGTGACGCGGGACATTTCAATGCAGAGGGATTCTGGCACCCCATAAAGAGGCTGGTATCTTGGGAAGCAGGGGGTCCCCGGACATAAAACCAATGTGGTTCAGCTCCGGAGACCCCCTGCACCTCTACACTATTAAAGACATGTATATTAATAAATATTTTAAAACACATCAATAGACGCCCCCCACCCCCCTCCGCCCAAATCCATACAGTACAGTAATGGGCAAAATAACTATTATCCAGATATGGATAATAGATTATTTGCCCATTATTAAACACTGCAGTAGCATACATATATAAAAAACAAAATTAATGTTATACTTACCACAACAGCAGGTCCCTCTGTCCTCTGTTGCCAGAAAGCATATATACAAAATAAATACATTCTAATTGCCCCTAACCCCTTAATCACCTTAGTGGTTCCTAACCGCTATAGTTATTAAGGGGTTAACCCTGACCCGGGAGGCTTAAGCACCCACCCCCGACTGACTATATCCACCCTATACCCATTGAGTAGAATAGTGGTACATCATACCCATATAATAATAATATGGGCATGATAAGCCTCTATAGCACTCAATGGGCACCCTAATAAAAATACAGTTATACATGTAACGGGTATTCCCTCTATCCCAATCACAGATACAGTGTGTGTGGGTGGAAACCTATGTGTTACCAGTGTGGTGCGTTATACCTGTCAGGCTCACAGGGGGCCTGAGCCTCCGCCAGTGAGAGCCTGGGGTGAATCCTCCGGAATGTTCTCGGTTTCAGTGCCTCCACCTGTGTAGGGTTCTAGGGATGTAGAAGGTTTCCTACACAAGACCCCCATATACAATAACCACATACACAGGAATGTATATAACCAGTTTATATATATATGCAGGAAATAACATACTTAATAACATTCCCCCTAGGGAGTAACTCCACAGTCTAACCCCTTTGTCCCGTGTCAGCGCTGCCACTACGTGTAATTATAATGAGTATAGTATACGTTGGTGCACTTATGGGGGTACCTGCCAAGCGCTCCTGCACTCGGGCCTTCAAGCTACTTCGAAAAGGATCTGCCACTTGGTGATCCCGTCTGGTCCGGTGGTTCGTCGCACGGGGTCCGCCAGGGGCGATCCCACCCTGGAAATAGTCTCTGTCTCTGTTGGCACAGACTTGAGCCCAAGTCTCTTCTCGGGGGGCGCAGCGTCTGCTGTGTCCCTATCTAACTCTAGTACTACTGTGACAGGGTCCCTAGCCTAGGGCCTGTCCCTGTAGCACCACAAGCTGGGGTGTGAAGACCTATCTGGGGCCTACGGGGTTACTGGCCTAATGTAGTAATTGCTGTGGCTGCACTGCAAGCCACACTGTCTTTTCTTGTCAGAGCACACAGCACTGCAGCTGTGTCACTGACAAGACTCAGATTAGGGCAGGGTCCCTACCTAAGGGGCCTTACCCGTAACTTACCCACTAACCTAGTGGGGAGTGGGGCCTACCTGGGGCCTGGGGTTTCTCTGGCCTAGTACAGCAGAGCCCTGCTCTGTGTACACTACCTTCCCCAATCTCTTCCTGGATCCAACTGACAAAACCCTGTCTGCACACAACATTGTATCTTTTCTGCAGCATGAGAGTCTGCCAGCTCTATTGGCTTCAATGCTGCCCGTGACCAGGGTGAAAGTGCAGTCCCCAGAGGCTGCTGGGAATTGTAGTTCTTGGTACAGCTCTTTCCTATGGGGACCGCGTGCGCGATCTTTATTGCGCATGGGCAAAGCTGTAATGGCCGCCGCTACGCTTAACTGTGCCTGCGCAACCTCCCAGAGCTCTTGCACACTGGCAATGGCCACCGTTACCCTGGCCAACCTCTGCACATTGGGCAAACCTCGCTCTACAACCAAGATGGCGGTGCCCGCCAGGAGAAGTCGCCGTCCCCTTCCCGCACTGTCACAGGGGTAAGGCAGGGGGCAAAGGAAGATAAGGGGAACCGGGGGTGACCCCCTTACATACAGAAGACACACAATAATAAAAGCTTACTAAACTACCAAAAAACACACTTCACTAAATACAAACAGTAGCCAGCTAATCCAATCAATTTAATCAATATCAACATCAACATTGAATTAATTAAACCATTAACCAATTTAAACAATTAATTCCGAAAGCAACTCAAAATGAATAGTAACACTAACCAATGTAAACAATGAATTAATCCAACATTAATGAATGTAACCATTAAAAGACAAAGAAATACATTAAAACAATCTCGGACGAATCCATGAAACACATGAGCTAACATAATATAACATTACTGTAAGTACAAGCGAACACCAATCGCAAAGCTTTTATTACATTAACCATAAATAACAATCACATCCACATCATTAACTGCAATAAAAATCGACAAATGCCCCCCAAATATTGGCATAATAATGTATTAATCTGTAACCTAAAGAGGTACAGATTAATATATTACCAGTCAATGTGCCTCCCCCAAAAAAATAAAAATAAAAACCCAAAGAAAACACCTGTAAAAAGAGGCATTTACAAACATTGAATATCTTACTTACCATTAGAAGCGGTGGCCCTCCGACTCCCGGGGTAACAGGAAGCTCACGTACCTTGAAGGCCTCCAACAGCATCCGATGACATCCGCCATGAAGATCCTGCTCAGGTACCCCAATCTTCTTTTTTCTTTCTTTACTCACCGTCTTCTATCTTCATCTGTAACCATTTCTTGTTCTTCTTTATCTTCTTTCTTCATCTGTCAATCCAAAAAAACCCATGTTAAATCCCAGCCGATGCTGTCTCGTCGGCTTCTTGGGCTCAAATGAGGCGTCACGGCCTTAAATATGGCTTTTGACGTCACATTTAGCCTCAAAATGGTTAACAGCCACCTGATTGGCTGTTAAAACCATGTTCAGACTTTAATTAATTTTTTTTTACATGACGTCACTTAAAGGGAATGATGGCAGCCAATCAGAATGGCTGTGCTTCATTTACCTTTAACATGACGTCGGTAAATCCAAGATGGCCGCTGTGTCACAAGGTATTTCAGATCGTGGGAACCAATTCCACACGCTGATTGGCTGAAATACCTTTTGACACAGCTGTACCTCTTTAGGACAGAATTACTTGTCACTTACAGGAACAGGCAGAACTAACTTTAGATAGCCCCACCCCTCATGATGTCAGCAGGACCTCCCCTCTGTCTCAGGCCTGCACACAGAGTCAGAGGCCTGCCTCCATCACTCAAGGCAGGGATTAAAGCAGGGGAAAAACCCATAATAACTACTGGCGGCCTGCCCTTAATAGGACTTACACCAGTAGGAGAAAGATATATAACCCCCATTTCTTACCGGGGCTACACAAGGTTTCTCTGTTTAAACTTATAATAGGAAACTAACGGTTTGTTTTCTTAAATACACTGGTCTTGTCTGATTTTTGAACAGCGGTCATTTAAAATAGGGAAGGTTAAAAGCAGCCAAGCGGGCTGGCCCTCCTCCTCCAGCTTAAAGAATGTACAAAGACCACGTTCCAGACATGAAAAGTTAACTAGAAGCTGAGAATTTTTTTTTTTTAAAAGCAGCTTAGTTATAATATGAGGAAAGAGAATGATATTGTAATTTATTTATTTTTGCACTGAGTTTGCAGGATCAAACAGGTCTGTTTTGAGATTTTATCATTTTATTTTTTGTAAAGTTCATTTTGCTCTGTATCAGAGAAGTGTGAAATTATGCTTGTTTATTGTGGTTTCGGTTTCTGTACCCATTTTAGAACAAATACCTCATAGTTTATGGGCGTCTCCCAGAAACAGTACTGGGTACGTCTTGTCTGCTGCACCAGTACGGGTTAAATTGTTTCCCAAAGCTATCCTCCCCTGAATTGGCAAATACCCACTCAGCAGAAATGCTTTAGATAGCATAGTCCCTATTATGGAGGAATTATTACAAGAAGGGGTTATAATCCCCACATGCAGTATCCACATTACCTCTACGCAGAAACCAGTAAACACATTTCAATTCTATTTCTTCTAATTAGGAGATGTTTTTAATTCTATTTGTTATAATTGTTTTATTAATAATACAATAATATTTAATATGTATTTCCATATTTGAATAGTGTCAAAGGTATACTCAGTACTTCACAATGCGTACAATATAAACGAGTAAGCATAAAGTCATATACAAAATAATTTTTCCTATAAAGTTAAATGCATATGTGATGTATTTTTTATAACTTTTAACCATTACCTCTCCTTTCCCTCCAAAAGATATCTCAATTTGAACCCTCATCTATAGCCTCTCATCTTAAAGAATGCAACTGTAGGCAATCCAGATTTTATTTTTTAAGCAGTAGCTATTGTCAAATTCATGATATATATTTAAATCTCAAGCTGCTGATGTTTTAAATACCATCATCCTTTATGTCGTATATTGTTCTCATGGCATAGGATTTGCATATGAACAAAAGAGAGGATAATTTATATGATTTTCCATAACACACCTGTCTATATGCAAATGCCAAGACAGTGGTGAAAAAAAAAAAAAGTGTGCTGATATTGTGCAGATACTAAATTATAATGGCTAAAAGCGCTCTCCTTGTGCTTTTATTAATGAAATGTTTAAGTTTTTCCAAACTTAGGTGCAGCCTATACAGTGTACCAAGGAGAATACAAAGCAGCATCATCGTAAAAAAAATGTGCCGGCACCACCGTTAACAGCTAGCAAAGACAAAGAATCATCAAGCCAGTGTTTTGATGGGATTATTTATTTATTTATTTCCCTTCACCGTTTCCCCCTTCCCCTCCCCTTAGTTCGTAGTCTATTATTGGAGTGTCTTTTGCTCCTCTGCACCCTCTGCACGCTACCATACGATGGCTGGCTTTCTATCTAGCAAGCCAAACCTAGACGACTGGCAAATAGACGCCCAGGAATGTTTTAATAACACTATAATCACAGCAACATCAGACGAGCCACCTACAGTCAAAGTACAAGACTTCTTTAAAGATCTTGACACAAACTACAAAAGATATATCAAGTTGTGGTGGGAAGTATAAACCTATACCAAAGAAGATCTGATCCCAAGCGGCCTAAGGAGCAATTTGGCCCCTGCTTACAACATCACAAATGAGAGGTTCATTAAAACATGGGAAAATATTATAAGCCAGTGCTCTAGAGATCTAATGAGACACCTGATTGAATTTCAGAGTACACAACTGAAAATACAAAGTAATAAAGTTGATCTACTATTGACTGAGGTGGAAAAATGGAATAAGGAAACTGAGTTCAAAGATTTAGAAAACCTCTTACAAACAAACATTCAGAAATTCACGAAAGAATTAAAAGAGCGTAAACATCGCAAATATGAAAGAGATAAGAAGTACTTTGAAGAGGGGAAAATTTATAGGTTCCACCTCAGAAAAACTGTAGTACAACAAGAGGTTATAGATCATCAACAGACTATGAGAACTCAGACCTAGAGGAGGAACAAGTGCCAATGGGTCTGTCGTGCGCATCAGTGTAGTTGACCAGGTCTGGATGCTTCAGACACTGGAGCCACACGAGGGAGTTATGCCAGGCCACAGAAATAACCGGTGCAGGGAGAGGGGTATGATACTTCACCTGCTGTCCTCCGGTTTGGGGCCCACTCTCCTCGTTGGCTCCTGCGTGCCGCCGTCAAGAGGTATCTGGAAACTGGAAGGAAAACGGCGCTACTGCGCATGTCCGGAAAAAAGCTCCCAGGGTAATCTTCACACAACTTTATTGGACACACACAGGGCTACACCAGCATCTCCCCCTCTACGCGTTTCACCCTTTCACAGAGGGCTTCGTCTCGGAGTTCGGAGAGGTGGTGACAGCCTCTTAAATAGCCTAAAAGCCCGCGAAAGCGGATTTAAATTTTTTTTTTAACCACTTCAGTACTAAACAGTTTTTTGCAAGAGTCTCATTACAAATGAATCATCATATATGCATTGTTCCCTTAAGACATCTCTAGGTATATAACATACCAACCCAGGGGATAATCAGATAATAAACATACATAAAGATAAGACTGTTTGGCTGCATACTGAGGGTGTATAAATGCACTTAAAATGCTAGAAACAACACTGCAAGAAAAAACAAAACATTATCCACATTTCTCCTACATGGAACCAAACTAGTATAAATCCATTATTTAAACATATAAGGACTTCATAATCTACATAAGCCATAGTTATTCAACCCTATGCCGTTTGGCCACGGAGTGCTGGGAAAGGTTTATAAGCAAGCAAAAGAAAGGGGGGGGGAGGGGGAGGGGGGAGGGATGTGTGGAGGGGGGGAGGGGGGGGGGAAGGGATGTGTGGAGGGGGGGGGGGGAGGGGTGTGGGAAGGGAGGGGTGTGAGGAGGGGGGGGGGGGGGGGGGAAACCAGACAAACACAAAAGACAAAGCGGAGGATAACAGTAAATTCACAGTTCACATGATTTCATAATTAAATACATGTACATACATGTCTATGGGCATACATATCTCAGGTCAAAGTTCACTGAATAATTCTAGAGGAAACATCGCAGATCCCAATCCACATTAAGTCCGTTGGGTTGTAGTGTATTTAATGTGTGTATCCAGTGTGCCTCTCGTTGATGTAAGAGCTTCTTCCTATCCCCTCCCCGTGGGGGGATGGCTATGTGTTCAATTGCACAGCAATGGAAATTATCTACTGTACCCAACGGACAGTTATTAAAGTGAATTGGTACCGGATGTGTCATGTCTTTGTTTTTTATTAACCTAAGATGTTCTAGAATGCGGACTTTCAGGGCTCTACTCGTTAGGCCCACATATTGCTTTTTACATCCGCATTGTAACAGGTAAACCACAAAATTAGTTTGACATGACATGAACGATTTAATTTGATATTTGTGTCTATCCTCTTTGTTGGAGAAATGCGTAGTCTTAATCGTTCTAGGGCAAATTTTGCAATGTCCACATTTATAAGATCCAATCAATCTTGGAAAAAATGAACGTTTGGTTTTGCTATCATTAGTTGTTTTCAACATACTGGGTGCCAGCATGTTCCCTAATGTAGGAGCTCTACGAAACACTATCTTTGGTCCTACACACACCATTTTACTCAATAATGGATCTAGGGACAGTGTGGCCCAATGTTTGCGTATTATGGCTTTGATAGAGTTCGCTTGTTCGCTAAAGTTAGTGATAAAGAATGGCGCTTCTGTGTTCACGACAGGTATGTCTTTGGCACTACCCCCTAATGACGTGTTGATAAGAGTATTCCTATCCGTATGTAGTGCATGCTGGTATGCCTGCTCAAGATTCGTATCGTCATACCCCCTCGACAGGAACCTCTCTCTCATCTCATCCTCCCTGTGGACAAAGGCCTCCAACGTCGAGCAGTTCCGGCGTAAACACAGGAACTGCCCCCTTGGAATGCCTCTGACAAGAGGGCGTGCGTGACAGCTTTTTGAATGAAGTAATGAATTCCTGGCATTCTCTTTCCTGAAAATATTACACGTTCTCACACCCAATGAGCAAGACTTCCTTACCACTCCAGATCCTATCACTCCCATTTTCCATCACTTGCCCAAGATACACAAAACACTCATTGCACCCCCAGGTAGACCCATAATTTCAGCTATTGGTTCCCTGGGTGAACACCTTTCCCAATACATAGATCACTTTTTGCAGCCACTTGTTCTTGCCTTACCCTCACATATTATAGACACTAAGCACGTTTTAGCACTTTTAGCACCTATTATTTGGCACCCTAACTACACCTGGGTTACCCTAGATGTGGCTTCTTTGTATAATATCATTCAACACGAGCACGGTCTCACAGCGACAGAATTTTTCTTGCACACTCACTCCACTCTTTCTCCAGCACATATAGCCTTTATTTTGGATAGTATTAGATTTGCACTCACCCATAATTACTTTTCCTTTGATCAGCAGTTTTATCTCCAAACACGTGGGACAGCTATGGGGACCTCGTTTGCCCCCTCCTATGCCAACCTGTTCATGGGTTGGTGGGAGATGTCCCACGTGTTTGGAGATTCTAATCCTTTCAGGCATCATGTGGTGTTTTACAAACGCTACATTGATGACCTGATCTTGATCTGGAGTGGTGGGGAGGAGGACCTTTTGAAGTTTATTGAATACCTGGCAAAAAACACACTGAATCTGAAATTTACTCATACATATAATCAAAATCAAATCCAATTTTTGGACCTTAATTTATATGTAGATATTGAGTACAAGATCCAATCAGATATTTTCAGGAAAGAGAATGCCAGGAATTCATTACTTCATGCAAAAAGCTGTCACGCATGCCCTCTGGTCAGAGGCATTCCAAGGGGGCAGTTCCTGCGTTTACGCCGGAACTGCTCGACGTTGGAGGCCTTTGTCCACAGGGCGGATGAGATGAGAGAGAGGTTCCTGTCGAGGGGGTATGACGATACGAATCTTGAGCAGGCATACCAGCATGCACTACATACGGATAGGAATACTCTTATCAACACGTCATTAGGGGGTAGTGCCAAAGACATACCTGTCGTGAACACAGAAGCGCCATTCTTTATCACTAACTTTAGCGAACAAGCGAACTCTATCAAAGCCATAATACGCAAACATTGGGCCACACTGTCCCTAGATCCATTATTGAGTAAAATGGTGTGTGTAGGACCAAAGATAGTGTTTCGTAGAGCTCCTACATTAGGGAACATGCTGGCACCCAGTATGTTGAAAACAACTAATGATAGCAAAACCAAACGTTCATTTTTTCCAAGATTGATTGGATCTTATAAATGTGGACATTGCAAAATTTGCCCTAGAATGATTAAGACTACGCATTTCTCCAACAAAGAGGATAGACACAAATATCAAATTAAATCGTTCATGTCATGTCAAACTAATTTTGTGGTTTACCTGTTACAATGCGGATGTAAAAAGCAATATGTGGGCCTAACGAGTAGAGCCCTGAAAGTCCGCATTCTAGAACATCTTAGGTTAATAAAAAACAAAGACATGACACATCCGGTACCAATTCACTTTAATAACTGTCCGTTGGGCACAGTAGATAATTTCCATTGCTGTGCAATTGAACACATAGCCATCCCCCCACGGGGAGGGGATAGGAAGAAGCTCTTACATCAACGAGAGGCAAACTGGATACACACATTAAATACACTACAACCCAACGGACTTAATGTGGATTGGGATCTGCGATGTTTCCTCTAGAATTATTCAGTGAACTTTGACCTGAGATATGTATGCCCATAGACATGTATGTACATGTATTTAATTATGAAATCATGTGAACTGTGAATTTACTGTTATCCTCCGCTTTGTCTTTTGTGTTTGTCTGGTTTCCCGCCCCCCCCCCCTTCCCCACACCCCTCCCTTCCCACACCCCTCCCCCCCCCCCCTCCACACATCCCTTCCCCCCCCCCCCTCCCCCCCTTCCACACATCCCTCCCCCCTCCCCCTCCCCCCTCCCCCTCCCCCTCCCCCCCCTTTCTTTTGCTTGCTTATAAACCTTTCCCAGCACTCCGTGGCCAAACGGCATAGGGTTGAATAACTATGGCTTATGTAGATTATGAAGTCCTTATATGTTTAAATAATGGATTTATACTAGTTTGGTTCCATGTAGGAGAAATGTGGATAATGTTTTGTTTTTTCTTGCAGTGTTGTTTCTAGCATTTTAAGTGCATTTATACACCCTCAGTATGCAGCCAAACAGTCTTATCTTTATGTATGTTTATTATCTGATTATCCCCTGGGTTGGTATGTTATATACCTAGAGATGTCTTAAGGGAACAATGCATATATGATGATTCATTTGTAATGAGACTCTTGCAAAAAACTGTTTAGTACTGAAGTGGTTAAAAAAAAATTTTAAATCCGCTTTCGCGGGCTTTTAGGCTATTTAAGAGGCTGTCACCACCTCTCCCCACTCCGAGACGAAGCCCTCTGTGAAAGGGTGAAACGCGTAGAGGGAGAGATGCTGGTGTAGCCCTGTGTGTGTCCAATAAAGTTGTGTGAAGATTACCCTGGGAGCTTTTTTCCGGACATGCGCAGTAGCGCCGTTTTCCTTCCAATTTCTAGAGGAGGAACAGCCTAAGACTCACAAAAAACACCCTATGCAGACACGTACTCAGGGACCACTCCTTCCTTTTTTAGAGGACCCCAGGACAGCGTACCTCCAGAGAGGAAGAGGCAGACCAGAAGGGGTAAAAAGAGGTGCAGCAAGGTGAAGGGGTGCTGCGGATTACAGGAGATCGAGGGGTTACAGGGTTACAGACGTTACTAGTCTCTACCCTCCACTCTCCCACTGCTAGAAATATGTGTAGTGACATGAACCCTGGCCTCATCATTAATCTATCCGATCGCCTACTGAATGAAGTTCATATCAGTGTACTGCTGAAAGGTCTATCGTTCTCTCCCACATCAAGACTTGACACCTTTGAATGGGTTAAAGATCTGAACCTATTCGCAAGGAAACTAGTACTACACAAACTGTTTAAGAGAAGGGACCTGCGGATCACTACAAACTTAGGTATAGACCCCCTCAATGAACTTGATGTGGAAAATTTGAGACTACTTACAGACCTAGAAGAAGAATCTGAAAGGGTAGAGGGTGAGGGTCCTTTCACCTCACTAAGGCCTAAATCTAAATTCATGCCACTACTCGAAGCTAACTCTAACATAGCAGTATTTGTAAATCTAGTGACAAAAGAACTAGAATCACTGAGACATCCCCAAAGCACTACCCATCATAATCTCACACAATCTGGGAAATGACATGCAAATGAGCACACAGTTTTCTGGCTATGCATCTTAACCCTGGCTGTGCTCAAAGCTGTGACCATGCAGCAAGCTTAAACCTATAGGGAACCATGTATAAAATGGTTTTTGAAGCAAAAAGTGGCACTGTGTGCTCATTTGCATGTCATTTCCCAGAATTCCTTGCTGCACAGGAAGTGCTGTGTGCTGGGTGATAATGGTGAAAGGCGGGGTTACAGACCTGCCTAAGACATGCAGATGAGCATACAGTATATTTACATTTGCTATATGCTTTGCTGTGGAGGGTTTTTGTCACTTTTTTTACTCACCATAACTTAACTCAGTGTATATATATATATATATATATATATATATATATATATATATATATATATATATATATATATATATATATATATATATATATATATATATATATATATATATATATATATATTGTGACAAACGGCTTACTCCGGGGCTCCGTCGTTTGTCCGGGACTGTTTAGAACACGGTCTTTTAGGGTAGGTTAAATGATGAGGCGTCACGTACTGTTCCTTTAAACAGGCTATGCCTGGTTTATTCAGTCCCAGGCACTGAGACTGCCACAGTGCATACAACAGAAAACAGATCAAAAACAAAAGCTGCTCACCTGAGCGATAACTTAACTTAGATATCCCTGACTCAGGGTTGGAAGTGGCTTTTCCACTTCCAACATCAAAACACGGTACTTTTGCAGTCTTACACAAATGAACAGAAAGATTGAACCTGTTTGGGGAAGAGGCTTCTCCCCTCTGTAGTTCAGCAGCCTTCCAGCCTCCTGGCTCTTGTGGGGAGACCAGAGCAAACAGGAAATCAGTCTTTCATACCTGATTCCTAATTAGCATGACAGGTGACAGAAATCAGGCAGCAGACAAACTCTGGTCTGGATCTCTCATCCCTCAGTTCCAGCGCTTGCCAAACTGTGGGATGGAGTGTATGTATTATAAGGCTGCACTCCCAGGCCAAACAGGATAGAAACTGTCTAGTATCCTGGGAGCCCTATATACGGAATTTATTACCATCCCCTGGTTTCTGTCACATATCCTCCCCCCCAGCTCAGACCTCGAGGGATGAGCGACCATGGATATTAGGGAGTGCATCCTTGACAACCCGTCAGCATTGCCATGTTTGTGCCCTGACCTGTGTTCCACAGAAAATTTAAAGGGTTGTAGGCTTAGGAACCACCTGGTCACTCTAGCATTCTTTTCCCTGTTTTGACACATCCAGGTAAGGGGTGCATGATCTGTGACCAACCGGAATTTTCTCCCCAACAGGTAGTATTTGAGCGTCTCTACAGCCCACTTTATTGCGAGACACTCTTTCTCTACTATGGAGTAATTTTTCTCCTGGGGATTTAGTTTCCTACTTAAATAAAGGATGGGGTGCTCCTCACCTTGAGACTCCTGGGAGAGTACCGCCCCCAGCCCTACCTCAGATGCGTCGGTTTGGACTACGAACTCTTTGGAGAAGTCAGGTGTGACCAACACTGGTTGGGCACAGAGAGCTTCTTTCAGGCTTCTAAAGGCCTGTTCGGTTTCGGGGGACCACTTTACCATTAGCGGTCCTCTTGCTTTTGTGAGGTCAGTTAGTGGGGTTGCCTTAGTTGCAAAATTGGGAATAAACCTTCTATAGTACCCAATTAACCCCAAAAAGGTCCTTACTTGTTTTTTTGTAACTGGCCTTGGCCAATTTTGTATCGCCTCCACTTTGAGTGTTTGGGGTTTGAGTAAACCTCTGCCAATAGAATATCCCAGATACTTGGCCTCCTCCAGACCAATAGTGCATTTAGCGGGGTTAGCAGTTAGTCCAGCAGACCGAACTGCGTCAAGCACAGCTTGGACCTTTGGAAGGTGGGATTGCCAATCTTCACTATGGATTACCACATCATCCAGGTAGGCGGCAGCATACCGAGCATGTGGTTTTAAAATTTTATCCATCATTCTTTGGAATGTGGCGGGAGCTCCATGTAAGCCAAAAGGCAACACCTTATACTGAAAGAGGCCGTCTGGGGTTGAGAAGGCTGTCTTTTCTTTTGCCCTTTCTGTGAGGGGAACCTGCCAGTACCCTTTTGTTAGGTCTAGGGTTGTGAGATATCGGGCTTTGCCCAGTCTCTCTACAAGTTCATCTATCCTAGGCATAGGATAAGTATCAAATTTTGACACCGCGTTTAGTTTCCGGTAGTCATTACAAAACCTTGTTGTACCATCTGGCTTTGGGACTAAGACTATAGGGCTGTTCCACCCACTTTGGGATTCCTCAATTACACCTAGTTTTAGCATTTTTTTAACCTCTAAACTTATAGCCTTTCTTTTGGCCTCTGGGATTCGGTACGGTTTAAGGTTAACTCGGACCCCCGGTTCAGAGACTAGGTCATGTTCAATTACGCTAGTTCTACCTGGCCGTATAGAGAAGATTTCTTTGTTTCTTTTCACTAAATTCTGAACCTCTCGTTTCTGATGAACAGACAGGGTTTCAGCTATGCTAACCTCTGGGTCAGTTTCTTGATTCTCTGACGGACCTGGGGGTACTAGGGTTAACAAGACTTCTCTATCTTTCCAGGGCTTGAGTAGGTTTATATGGTAAATTTGCTCAGGTTTCCTCCTACCTGGCTGTCTTACCTTATAATTTACTTCTCCCACTCTTTCCAAGACCTCATATGGCCCATGCCATTTAGCAAGGAATTTACTCTCCACGGTGGGAACCAGAACTAGTACCCTATCACCTGGAGAAAAAATTCTGACCCTAGCACCCTTATTATATGTATTCCTCTGTGCTTCTTGAGCTTTCTCCATGTGTTCCCTCACTATGGGTAGGACTGCAGCAATGCGGTCCTGCATCTGGGCAACATGCTCTATTACACTTCTGTAAGGGGTAACCTCGTGTTCCCAAGTCTCTTTGGCTATATCCAGTAAGCCCCTTGGGTGTCGGCCATACAATAGTTCAAACGGGGAGAAGCCAGTGGATGATTGGGGAACTTCCCTAATGGCAAATAACAGGTACGGTAACAAACAATCCCAGTTTTTCCCATCTTTATCAACCGCCCGCCGTAACATGCTCTTTAAGGTTTTATTGAACCTTTCCACTAAACCATCTGTTTGTGGATGATAGACTGAGGTTCTGAGATGCTTGATTTTTAGGAGTTTACATAGCTCTTTCGTTACTTGGGACATAAATGGTGTTCCCTGGTCAGATAGAATCTCTTTAGGAATCCCGACCCGGGAAAACAGAACTACTAACTCTTTTGCTATGTTTTTAGCTGAGGTGCTACGTAGGGGAACTGCCTCCGGATATCGGGTGGCATAATCTAATATTACCAATATATGCTGATGTCCCCTAGCAGACTTTATTAGGGGTCCTACTAGATCCATAGCAATCCGGTCAAATGGTACCTCTATTATGGGAAGGGGTACCAATGGGCTGCGGTACGCCTTGAACGGGGTGGTGATCTGACATTCTGGGCATGAGGAACAATAATTCGTAATTTCTGCCAGAACCCCAGGCCAATAGAAGCTTCGAAGAACCTTTTCTTTTGTCTTTTCCACCCCTAGGTGTCCCCCCAATGGATGACTATGTGCGAGGTGTAATACTACGTTACGGAATGTCCGTGGTACCAACAATTGTTTAGTTGTAACTGATTTCCTTTTATCAACCCGATATACTAGGTCGTTCTCTACCTCGAAGTAGGGGTAAGCAAGTGACCTATCTGGTTGGCCAGGAGTACTATTCTGGTCCCGTATATTTCCCCTTGCTACCGCTAATGTGGGGTCCTCCCACTGGGCCTTCTTAAAACTCCCAGGACTGACCTCTAGGTCAGCGAGGGTCTTATCCGGTTCTGGGGTGGTAAGTGTCTGCTCAACATCTTGATTTGGGGTATTCCCTACCAAAGTAGTGATGGGGAAGGGAATTTTACAGCACTCCTCCTTTTCCCCCTTCTTATTTGGGCCCTCGTCAACCTCCATTTCTGAAAAAGGGAAAGGATTTGTTTCTTCTAATACTTCATTATGGTCCGCTATTGAACTCTGGGCGCTATTCTGAGCGGGGGACCACATTTTTAGAAAATGGGGAAAGTCGGTCCCTATTAACACATCATGTGCCAGTTTGGGTACAATACCCACCTTGAAATCTAAAGAACCAAACTCTGTTTCAAAAAAAACATCAACAGTGGAATATTCATGATTATCCCAATGTATACAACAAATTGCCACTCTTTGTGAACTGTTTCCCTGTTTCTTCTTAATGGGCAAGAGGTATTCGGACACTAGCGTGACCATGCTCCCAGAGTCAAGAAGTGCCCGAACCCTCTTACCATTAACCTTTACAAATGCC